>NC_034196.2:18887619-19187619 GCF_002021735.2 Oncorhynchus kisutch | reverse complement strand
AATTGTGGCTTGGGCAGAATGTTAATTAGCCCAGTCTTGGAGCACTCAAACACTGCACAGTGAAAGAAAGACAAGAAACAATGAAATAGAATCAGAAAATATGAACTTGGAAGAGAGAGATTTGTGTCTCTGTGTGTTGATGTCCATATGCGTGCGTGCATGTGTGTATGTTTGACAAGTAGATCATATTTTAAATTGCTTTGGAAATGTAAACCTATATATCCCATGCCAATGAAGCCCCTTTGAATATAATTGAATTAATAAAATAGAAAAGGAAAGAGAGAAGTGGAGAAAGCGCTTCTTAACTTCAGCACCAAGGTCAGCTCTCCTTTGACGGTGGAGTCTTATTAGTCTTTCACTAAACCAAACAACACTTCAACTGGCCCTTTGCTCTGGAGAAACTCTACCAATACAACTACATTGAACAAAAATATAAACACAACATGTAAAGTGTTGGTCCCATGTTTCATGAGCTGAAAAGAAAAATCTGACATTTTCTATGTCAAAAATGCTTATTTATCTTAAATGTTGTGCATAAATGTGTTCAGCATTTCTGCTTTGCCAAGATAATCCACCTGACAGGTGTGGCATATCAAGAAGCTGATTAAACAGCATCATTACACAGGTGCACCTTGTGCTGGGGGCAATGAAAGGACACTTTAAAATGTGCAGTTTTGTCACACAACACAATACCACAGATGTCTCAAATTGAGGGAGCGTGCAATTGGCATTCTGTCTGAAGGAATGTCCACCAGATCTGTTGCCAGAGAACTGAATGTTAATTTCTCTACCATATCCAACGTCATTTTACAGAATTTGGCAGTACGTCTAACCGGCCTCACAACCACAGACCATGTGTAGCCACGCCTGCCCATGAACTCCACATCCTGCTTCTTCGCCGGTGGGATTGTCTGAGTGGGGGTGGGGTGTGGGTGCTGAGGAGTATTTCTGTCTGTAATAAAGCCCTTTTGTGGGGAAAAATTCACACTGATTGGCTGGGCCTAGCTCCCCAGTGGGTGGGCCTGCCTGTCAAGTGAGTGGGCCTATACCCTCCCAGGCCAACCCATGGCTGCACCCCTGCCCAGTCATGTAAAATCGATAGATTAGAGCCTCAATATTTATTTAAATTGACTGATTTCCTTATATAAACTATAACTATAACTATAACTCTGTCAAATCTGTGAAATTGTTGCGTTTATATTTTTATTCAGTATAGTTCTCACTCACACTGGACTCAGTCCTTGGTGCTGAAGTGGGGTCTCTCTCTCTCGCCCTCGTTCCATCTCTCTCTCTCCCCTCTATCCCTTCATTGGTATTTGCATTCCAGGCATAGTGATGATGACCTTACTGGGCTAATTCTGAATATTCGAGGGTCATCAAGATACAGACAGGTACCTCACTCTTACTCTGTATTCTTTCTCAAACACAAGCTTGACAAGCTTGAACAGCAACAATACTATGTGAAGGAAAGGATCCCACAACTAGACCTGTTTCTCTTCAGTTCTCCCAACAATCTAAATGTAAGGAATGTATTTACTGTCACACGTTAGGAAGACTCTTAATAAAGTGCACAGATGGTGTCCTGTCCCCCTTGCCTGTATGGTGTCACTGAGACACCCCCACGCAGCATGGACTCGGTGCCACTGTGCCAAAGGGCCTGTCTCCGCCATAGCCCCTCATTACAATGCAAAAGTCATCAGCAGCAACAATGACGGGGAAAAGGAGAGAAAACCTCACAGCTGCTCTCACGCTTAATCTACTTAAAAACTGGCATCAATGTAAAACATGCAAATGTACAGTGGGGCTCGGGGAGACGGGGAGAGGCGGCAGAAAAGGGAACTAATTCACGGCATAAAACGCTGTCAAGCCAGCCGAAATGAAATAGAAAAGTACTTCCCAGCCTCCCTCTCGCCTCGCACATTCCCAGTTCCCGCCTTCTCCATCGGACCTATAATTTGACTGCAAATTCATTTCCTCACGAGGCCTAATCTCCGGGCCTAGCCGCCGAACTCCCCTTTCCCTCTCTCGGCTAATTGAGTTTCCTTTCCGTAAAAGCACTAGTCCCATTAGCATGTTTGTTATCCTGGACTGGCTTCCTCTTTGTGCTGCAAAACACACTTTCAGCTGTAATTAAAGGTCTTGAAAAAAGTTTATTTCCTCTCTGAGTCACAGAGAGGAAATCTCCTGCGAGTGACTTGCACTGAGACTCTCTAGGATTTGAACATTTGAGAGCTGGATCCAATGAAAGGATTTGATTCCACAGAGCCGACATTTGCTAACAAAGCTAAGCTAATTCCTGGGCTATACGCTCAGGGTCTCTTAATGACAAAATTACTTCTAACTTGAGAGTTAAAGCTGTAAAGAAAAAATTATAATTCAACACAAAGACAGACTTCCTCTTAGCTATATTGGTTATAGCAACCCCATAGCCAATGTTTAGGGCCTGCCTTACAGTATCTCACAACTAGGCTCTGTGTCATACATTACATTAAAGTACACCGCTTAGCATATACACTCAGTAGCCGGTTTATTAGGTACACCCCGTTCACAAAAATGGTTCGCTCTTACAGACAGTAGGCCATGGCCGTGGCTTGCTATATAAATCAGGCAGACCAGCATCGAGGCATTCAGTTACTGTTCAATTGAACGTTAGAATGGGAAAACTAGTGACCAAAGCAACTCTGAGCATGGTATGACTGTCGGTGCCAGGTGCACTGGTTCCATTATCTCAGAAACGGCTGGCCTCCTGGGTTTTTCATGCACAACAGTGTCTAGGATTTACTGAGAATGGTGCAACAAACAAAAAACATCCAGTCAGCTGCAGGGAGAATAGCAAGAATCAAGCAAGCTAACAGGTGGCCCACAAACAGGCAAATAACGGTGCAGTACAACATTGGTGTGCAGAACGATATCGCACAGCGCACAACTCGTTGATCCTTGTAACGGATGGGCTACTGCAACAGATGACCAAACCAGGTTCAAATCCTATCAGCTAAAAACAAGAAGAATCTACTCCAGTGGGCACGCGATCACCAACACTGGACAATTGAGAAGTGGAAAAACATTGCCTGGTCCAACGAATCCCGGGTTCCTGGTGTCAACGGTACAGGCTGGTGGCGGTGGTGTATTGGTGTGGCGAATGTTTTTCTGGCACACTTTAGGTCCCTTGATACCAATTGAGCAACGTTTCCATGCCCCGTAGAATTCAGGCTGTTCTGGAGGCATCGCAGGGTCTGACCCAGTACTAGATGGTTGTGCCTAATAAACTGGCCACGGAGTGTAGAGAAGGTGGTGTCAGGGTGATAGGGTATGTAGTCAAGAGCAAGAGGCTAGCTGTCCAAGGTTAATGTCTCACATTTCCACAGTGGCCAGTCAGTCTCTTCCAGTAGGGTGTCGTGTCATGTCAATGGCATGGATGGGTCTTCTACGGTCATATGTTGAGGATCCTTTGGCTTGTCAGGGTTAATTTCACATGCATGACTTCAGACCTTCTCAGGAACATAAATTCAGATCTTGGCTGTTGCTGTGCACTCAAACCTGTTTTAATCATACATGACCGTAAACTACCCATCCATGATTAAAAGAAGGTTTGACTGCACAGCAACGGCCAAGATCTGAATTTATGTTCCTGAGAAGGTCTGAAGTCATGCATGTGACATTAACCCTGACAAGCCAAAGGATCCTCAACATGTGCTTGAACTGTATTTGTAGCCAATTATGCTGCTCTTGCATTTGAACAGAATAGTGACTCATTAACTGTTGTCCCACTGAATACATACTGGATGTCAAACTTGACAGATATATGCTCTCTGTGCATTGATAAAAGGTGTCCATACTGAATAGAACAGTGACTAATGAGCTGTTGTCTTACCTCTGGTGTGGCTTGGGCCTCTCTTGCGTCCTGTGGAGGAGCTGTGTGTGACATGTTGAAAGTGGGCGATCTCCATGGTCGTGTTAGGACGGAAACTCTCCTTAAACCGCTGCATCAATGCCTCGACCGTCTCCTGCTTGGGGTCAAGGGCTGGAGGGGGACAAAGCAATGAGATGTGAGATGTGTTAAAAGTTTTCACATTTCAAAAGGGTGGATACAAAGCGTGAGAAACAGATGTTGTAGATGCAAACAGGGAAGATAAAAGCAAACAAACCCATTTGAATGAGAGCAGGTCAATGAAAACACTTTGTTCAGTAGTTTCCTCAACTTTCGTTTGTTTACTGGCTATGACTGAGGGCTTTAACGTGCAAAAGATTTGGAATTCAATGGTATACATCTGGGCAGTTACAATGTAAATTGCAAAGCCTAGTCACAGCAGATCAATTGGGCCTTATTCAATGGGCTTCCCCTCGCCGCTCTGTCGTACACTTCAGTCATCCTAGTTCAACCTCTGAAAAAAATAACCGTCTTTGAATGTTGTCAAGTTTGGCATGAAGAAGCAGTTGTGTAATTCACGGCTGAAAAAGAAAATACCTCAGAAGCTTTGCCCTTTTTCAAAGTGTGTATCACCGCTGAATCAGGCTGCTGTAAGAGGCAAAGCACAAAGGACTACAGATGAGAAAAGTTGGACAAGCATCTTTCCAGTTAATATTTCAAAATAAAGCACTCCAGTTTACAATGGGTAATGACATGGTTTGCATAGCCCCCCTTTGAAAATCAATATGAGATGGAGCAAGTGTGGATTGCAGTGTGGCCCAGGCACATTTCTACTTTTCTTCTACTAGGCAGAAAATCCCCAAACCCCGGGGGACTTGTATGACCCATCTAAACATGTTCTGCCCCATTTGTGCCACAGAGACAAAAAATGAGAGAGAATACTTTTTCCGTTGTTTCCTCGGCACCCAAAAAATCATGAAACGATCACAAAAAAAACCACAGAAGGAAGCGACTATTTATCTAGCGCCTCAATTACCAAGCGGTGTGCTGTTCCCTGATGGTTCACAATGCATCAAGAGTTCAATTAAAGTGAGATATGTAGACCTGAGAGTCTCTCGGAGGAACGATGATACGTCTGGACAAGGGCTATTTACTCCAGTGCAGTGTGTGCAGGAGCGGAGCAGCCCAAAGTAAGCGACAGAGAGGGAGATCGGAGATGGATGTGGCCCGGCTCACAGCGGTATAGCCCACTCCACAGACAGGGTCATTTCTCAACCTCCCCCACTCTGTCAGTCTGTCTCTCAGGTGTGCTCACATCATGAATTATTATCATACATCACTTTGCCGGGGACGCTCAGGGAATGCCAATGAGACTATAAAATGGAGTGCTAAAATAAAAAGTTGTAGAATAAAAGTCAAATAGCGTGAGAATTTGAAGTTATGATGAAGTTGGATATTATGTTTCCTTACTTGTAGTACAATGGAAACACTGTTACATTCATGTGTATGGTTCAGTTAGTTTGTATAAGCTGACATTGTAATTTGCTTCCTCAATAAGACAAGACTATGAACTGTCTTATTGGTTTCGAAGTGTCTTATTGGTTTGAAAGTATTTTAAAAAAAAGTAATATGGACTTGTATTATATAATATGAACCAGGATACCGTTGTCCTTTAAAAGTACTTTTAAAACACATTTTACAATTTCATCCCATGAAAATGATTGAATATGTGCGTTATAATATTAATTAAAAACAAATCATATCTTGCTTTGCTCTATGTTTTCCAGTTAGATGTGCTAAAACATCATCAGAATGTGTTCATTGACTTTAATACAATACATTTTCTCATAACACTAAAACTGCCTGGCCTTTCAACCTATAAGTAGCCACTAGAGAATGTTGCCGGGCACCTCCTTCAGCATACACATCCGATGCATATCAACCCACAAGGTGTGCAAACATAAGCACCAAGGCTTCATAAATATTGCATAAACAATGGTAAAGGATGAATTGCATGAATAAATATTTCTGGAGATATATCAATTTCAAAATCTAACAATAGTGTTTTCTTTAGGTAGAAAGGGTGTTTTGTATCATTTTGTATCATTCTACAAAGTCCTCGAGAAAAACATAATCCTATTTTCGTTTCCCTTACAATAAAAAATGACAGTGTAATCCATTTGATCAACTTCATTTGTAGATTTGATTAGTAATAGTGTTAGTAATTAAAACAGTTACGGCTTCTGACAAAGCAGAAACGAAAAGTGCAATAATAATATAACCAGTATAACCGTATTCCCAAACAAAAGCGCCAGCGCATCAACAATTGTAACGGATCAATTGCATGAAGAAATAATTGTAGAAATATATCCATGGCAAGAAATAAAAACAGTAATTTGTTGATTGTATCGGGTCCCTGTATTGTGCCCTTATGCATGAATTAATCACGTCTTCTCTTTATGCTTTGGGTCCACAGTCAGCACACAGCTTCGGGGCTTTGCGTGAGCAAGCCACACAAACAAATCGGTTCCACTGTACAGTTTTCTTTGGCCTTGTTCGGTGTGCACCTGCCGACTTGACATTGTGTCATCTTTTTCCTGAGTTGAAGCTGTGGTGCGTGGGGAAGAGGGAGAGTAGGAGGCGCTTCTGCCCTGGATACCTAAATGACTCCAAATCCATACTCGTTCTGCCGTACGCCCCACGGACATACAAGAGTGCAATAAATGCTTTGAGTTCATCCATAGACATGTCCAACGTACTGTTTATTTTTCTGTGTGGATGAGCGACAGTACAATCTCTGATGTGCTACAACATCTGCATGTCACATAAACAAAGAGAACTGTAGAGTATGCTGGCAATTTGTCTCTTTGCGTTAGCGGTAGAACCTGCTCTCTCATTACACTATTGTCCTAAATACAATCATCCTCCTTACCCTCATCATTCAGATCATTGAAATTCAAATCCCCCCCTTCACCCACCTCCTCATCATTCAATTCATTCAAATTAAATTGTGAAGTCTCATGCACAATTATCTGTTTCTATCTGGTTCCTTTCGCCCATTCACCCATTGACGACATTCATTCAGTGAGGAGAGAGATGAATTAGCGCCTGGGTACCAATGCACTTCGGCTCATATAAAATCAAATATTATTTGTCACGCTCCAAATACAACAGGTGTAGACCTTACAGTGAAACACTTACTTACAAGCCCAACTTCTTCGGGGTTGGTGTCCCGTCCACGGGACGGTTGAGCTAACATAGGGTAATGCGATTAGCATGAGTTTGTAAGTAACAAGACAATTTCCCAGGACATAGACATATCTGGTATTGGCAGAAAGCTTAAATTATTGTTAATCTAACTGCACTGTCCAATTTACAGTAGCTATTACAATTAAAGAATACCATACTATAATTTGAGAAGAGTACACAGTTTTAAACATGAAAAGTTATTAATTAGGCACATTTGGGCAGTCTTGATACAACATTTTGAACAGAAATACAATGTTTCATTGGATCAGTCTAAAACTTTGCACATACACTGCTGCCATCCAGTGGCCAAAATGTAAATTGCAACTGGGCTGGAATAATACATTATGGCCTCTCTCTTGCATTTCAAAGAGGATGATACAAAAAAATATACAAAATAAAGTTTTTTTTCTTTATATTATCTTTTACCAGATCTATTGTGTTAAATTATCCTACATTGCATTCACATTTCCACAGCCTTCAAAGTGTTTGGGTATGTCATTTTAGGCAAAAATTGAAAAAAGGGGCAGATCCCTATTAACCAACAAGGCAGTTATAAGAAAATCCCTAAAAAAGTAAGAGATAAGAATAACAAATAATTAAAGAGCAGCAGTAAATAACAATAGCGGGGATATATACAGGGGGTCAATGTGTCAATGTGTGGGGGACACCGGTGTACATGTGGGTAAGTGGCTATGTATAGATAATAACAGAGAGTAGCAGCAGCGTGGGGGGCAATGCAAATAGTCTGGGTAGCCATTTGGCTTGGGGGTAGAAGCTGTTTAGAAGACTCTTGGACCTAGACTTGGTGCTCCGGTACCACTTGCCGTGCGGTAGCAGAGAGAACAGTCTATTATAAGGGTGGCTGGAGTATTTGACCATTTTTGGATTTTCCTCTGACACCACCTGGTATAAAGGTCCTGGATGGCAGGAAGCTTGGCTGCAGTAATGTTCTGGGCCGTACGCACTACCCTCTGTAGTGCCTTGCAGTCGGAGGCCGAGCAGTTGCCATACCAGGCAGTGATGTAACCCGTCAGGATGCTCTTGATGGTGCAGCTGTAAAACCTTTTGAGGATCTGAGGACCCATGCCAAATCTTTTCAGTCTCCTGAGGGAGAATAGACTTTTGTTGTGGCCTCTTCATGACTATCTTGGTGTGCTTGGACCATGTTAGTTTGTTGGTGATGTGGACGCCAAGGAACTTGAAGCTCTCAACCTGTTCCACTACAGCCCCGTCGATGAGAATGGAGGCATGCTCGGTCCTCCTTTTCCTGTAGTCCACAATCATCTCCTTTGTCTTGATCACATTGAGGGAGAGGTTGTTGTCCTTGCGCCACACAGTCATGTCTCTGACCTTCTCCATATAGGCTGTCTCATCGTTGTCGGTAATTGTGTCAGCAAACTTCATGATGGTGTTGGAATCGTGCCTGGCCGTGCAGTCATGAGTGAACAGGGAGTACAGGAGGGGACTGAGCACCCACCCCTGAGGGGCCCCCATGTTGAGGATCAGCGGGGAGGATGTGTTGTTACCTACACCAACCACCTGGGAGGCAGCCTATCAGGAAGTCCAGAATCCAGTTGCCGAGGGAGGTGTTTAGTCCCAGGGTTCCTAGCTTAGTGATGAGCTTTGAGGGCACTATGGTGTTGAATGCTGAGCTGTAGTCAATGAATAGCATTCTCACATAGGTGTTCCTTTTGGCTACAGACGTGAGTGCTACAGGTTGGTAGTCATTTATGCAGGTTACCTTAGTGTTCTTGGGCACAGAGACTATGGTGGCCTGCTTGAAACATGTTGGTATTACAGACTCAGACAGGGAGTGGTTGAAAATGTAAGTGAAAACACTTGCCAGTTGGTCAACGCATGCTCGGTGCACACGTCCTTGTAATCAGTCTGGCCCAGCGGTCTTGTGTATGTTGACCTGTTTAAAGGTCTTACTCACATTGGCTGCGGAGAGAGTGATCACACAGTCATCAGGAACAGCTGATGCTCTCATGCATGTTTCACTGTTACTTGCCTCGAAGCGAGCATATAAGTTATTTAGCTAATCTGGTATACTCATGTCACTGGGCATCTCTCGTCTGTGCGTCCCTTTGTAGTCCGTAATTGCTTGCAAGCCGGTGTAGTACAATTCAATCTTAGTCCTGTCCTGTATTGACACTTTGCCTGTTTGTTGGTTCGTCGGATGGCGTAGCGGTATTTCTTATAAGCTTCCGGTTTAGGATCCCGCTCCTCGAATACGGCAGCTCTACCCTTTAGCTCAGCGCGAATGTTGCCTGTAATCCATGGCTTCTGGTTGGGGTATGTACTTACAGTCACCTTTAGTTGATGTACTTATTGATAAAGCCAGTGACTGATGTGGTGTACTCCTCAATGCCATCGGAAGAATCCCGGAACATATTCCAGTCTGCAAGCAAAACAGTCCTGTAGTTTAGATGTGTGTAATATACTTTTTTGATGGTTTTACTGATTATAATGAGCTAATCCTAAGCTATTTGCCAGCTATGTGTGGCGCCACGTTTGTTGACATTATACAATGCATTCTGGGTGTCACGTAAACGTCTGTCTGACCAAATGGTTCACTCATCTTTCGGGTAAACTTCCAGAAGTGAATGAAGGGAAGTGAATGATTGCAGACGACACCCACTTCAACATACATACTTCAAACATACCAAAATCATCTTGTCTCCTGATATTATCTTTGGTTGACGCGAAAAACAAACATGGCGGTGCGCGCAAACTACCCATCGTAGGATTACTTGTGATTTCTAGAAAGTGTTTTACTCAATTATGTCAATGTTGAACAATGTTGAGCTTACCCGTGATGTGATGAATTATAAAAAGTAATTGCTATTAGGTAATTAATATTGTGGTTTCTGTCAGCCGAGAGTTAACTAAATCTGACCGCTTGTGTTATGCCAATATTTCCTCAGTTAGCGGTAGGTCTAATGTAGCTAATATTTTCAGATTTGGATGATTGTATATGCTGTTGCTAGTTCTGTGAATGTCTGAACATTGCATCCAAAAAGAAACTTGTCACATTCAGGACATAACTTTGTAAGGACTGTGTTCACGCAAAATTATTTTGTGAAAAAACAGTGTGGCCAGCTCATATGCTGACTGTTGCGTTAATCAAAACTGGACTTTCAATATAAGCGATCTAATCAAACGAATTTGAGCGTATGCTGCAGGGACCACTGTAGAATGATCACACCTGTTTGTTGGTACGCGAGAAAAGGTTCAACAGTGGCCAAACACACAACACAGTAGAGTATGCCCTCTGCCCTTTAAAGAAGGGGTGAAAAACACCCTACCCTATGCACCATGTCCTTTACTCATGCCCACTTCTTAAACAAGAAGTGATGTAGCCATAAAGCCAACAGCTCACTCCTTCACGTCCACTTAAACACATAATGTACGAATTTGGCATGTTGAAACCCCAGCGGGGGGTTCCGTGTGCCTGGGAAAGGCTCCATGAGATGGCTCATCTAATGATAGTGAGACGCTGTATACAAAGAGCTAGCCAGCTAGCAAGCATGCTACACTACGGCAGTAAATGTACTGAGAATTCCCCATTGGGTATTTGATGGTGCGCTAGGCTAATCCACGGGCCTCAGCTCAGCAAACAAAAACACAGGGTGGGCCGGGAGGGCAGCAACCACTTAAGCCCTGACTGAGGAGCGGCTCCCTGCCTGGCTGCATGATAGGAGGTTAACTAGGGCCATGCATATTGCATGGGCCCTGGGCGCTCTCTTTGTTCTATCAGGGAGGCGGAGATACTATCCCAAACAGGCCCAGAGAGGCCCTGTGACGCACTCCATCAAACACACATTGCTTGTCTCTTTAGTGTGTTTGACAAATACTGACCTCTCTCACACACACACACACACACACACACACACACACACACACACACACACACACACACACACACACACACACACACACACACACACACACACACACACACACACCCTCTGAATGGCTATTGATTATTGTCTTCTAAATGCAATCTTGTCTGTCTCTGTAGAAAGATATCATCCGAAGAGGGAAAGATGCATGGTGTCCATTTATAAGGATGTTGCTTTTTTATCTTTGCCATTATATTACAGCTAGGAATTGTTGAAACCAACAGTCAGTACAGGTTTTGAATCATTCCAAAACACAAAGCTAAGAATGGTTTTCAGCAAAAAACAAAAAGATAATAAAAATAGTTCAACAATCAGGAATACAATTTCCTTTCTCCCTGAAAACGGTTGCTTAAGGAGGAGAACAGGCTCGTTCTAATGACTGAAGCGGAAATAAGTGCAATGGTAACAAACATTTCAAACACATGGTTCCATCTGCGCCGTTCCGGCCATTATTATGAGCCATCCTCCCCTCAGCAGCCTCCTGTGAGATGCAGGTAAGGGACAGCTTATTGCAGCTAGCAGAATATGGAGGACATAAAAGATTACAGTACCTTATGTAACAGCTAGCAAAAGCACTAGTCTCTCAGAATAAAATCCCTTTTTCCTTGACTTATTTCCTTTACTTATGATACTTTCCTTTCCTTAGGACACTGTTGAAGGTACTTCTGGGACTGAGGGTCTTTCTCTCCACTGAAAGCCCAAGTTTGCTTCTCACTTACAGCTCAATACAAGCCAGCATCTTCCTTATCTCCCCTAGTCCCTTATCTGCAGCGACAGTGGGTTAACAGTGTGTTAGAAGCATTGGACACAACCACTAGCGCAGTGCCCTGTCCCATGAGATCTCAGTGGGTTCACACCTCCCAGCACCAGAACATAACCTTATGGAAAGGCACAAACAACAGTGAGTGAGTGAGTGAGTGAGAATGTGAATGCTAGAGTGTGTTTGATTCAGGGAGTGTTGATGGCTGGTGAATCCATTCTGTGCTTGGCTGCACTTTCAGCTCCCTTCAATCTTCACTCTAGACAATACACAGTGATTACAGCTCTGGGCCCGAAGCCTTAGCTTCTCTACTGCCAGACACAACAATGTGTTTGTTTGGGTGTGTGCAAGTATGAGACTTTATGTGTATGTTTATTGTCCAACCGGCTCAACCGGCTCAAAGCCCGTAACAAAAAGGAAGACAACATGGAGATATGGAATAACAAAAAAAGATTTATTAATTGAAGTAACCTATATACAATTAAACAATGGTGTGTGTAGTCAGTAATCAGTAGTGTAAGTGAGTGGTTGCGTGTATAGATGTGATAATGAGTGTTGAAAGACGCCAAAACAAACAAACTGGTCACAAAAATGCCACATCCAAAATCAAACAGTGTGTCTGCATGGAGAGAGTCTCCTCAATGAATGGGGAAGAGGTGTATTTATCCCGGGACACACCTGTGCCCAGGTGTGTCCCATTTCGCTGACGACCCTCTCGGCTTCGCCCACCGACATCCTAATAAGGAAAACAAGAGCAAAGTATGTGGGCATCGGCCTGAAACCAGCCAGGGGAGTCAGAATTCTATTGGGTCTTCGTTGGCATGACACTGGCCCTCAGTGGGCTCTCACATTCAATGTCTGCTAAGGAGTGCGGAACATTGAGCAGGTGAAGGGGATTTACTTCAAGTGGCCGCTCCACACCTCAAACAACCAGCTCTATTTCCTTCCCTTCTCTCTCCCTCCCTGCCGTGTCTCCCCTCTTCCTCAGCCCTCCCTCCAGATCTCATCAGTGAGAAATCGATTGATACAGAAAGGGAAAAAGAGAGAAGGAGAAAGAGTGAGGAGGAATAAGGAAGGGAGATCAGTGGTCTCTACTCTCCAGTGGGGACATGGTGGACACTGTCCTTTTTCAAAGTTCACCACGACTACATGCACACACTGGGTATTTAGGTCCGAGTACAGTAACACCGGAGAAGGCCTGCTAACAAGAAATCTGTATGTCAGGCAATGCATCATTCAGGTCTATGCCAATGAGCCCGCTGTAAGATTGTTATGCTAAAACGGAGTCACAATATACCTATTCACAATGAGATGTCGTACAGATGTCCAGACACATTTGCTCAAGAATTCAGGTGCGTTTCGCTGCTAAGAACCCAGGCAAAAGCACTGTGAGTTTGGACTTCGGAGAAACAAATCAAATCAAACAAGAGCCATGCAAATTCACAGTGGTGGATGTATCCATGAGGGAGATGTGTTTTTCTTAAGACCCTACAAATCCCTGATGCTTTAGTCTAGAGTCACTCCACAGGGAGGAGAAAGGCTGCGAGCTCGATGATTCGACTCCCTCTCCCTCTTTTTTTCAGCACTTTTTCTCTCCCCGTTCATCGTCCATCTTTCTCCATCTCCCCCTCCCTCCCTCCCACCCTTCCTTCTCTCTCTGCCCCCCCTCCTCACTCCCACTTTCCCTGTCTGGCTGAGGGATTGAAAGGGTGGGAGATAAATGGAAGGGAAATGGGAATACACCCCAGCTCCGATTCCCTCTGTGATTTACTCAATTTGCCATTGTTTCAGGATGAGTCTGGAGGTGGTCTGCACCCTGGGATGGCACAGCCATGACAGTGCTGCCTTTGGGAGTGTGACGAGAGAGAATGAAGAGAAGAGGGATTATGGTGAGAAGAGAGAGATTAATGAAAAGAGAGTGTGGCGGTGGGGGGGGGGGGGGGGGGGGGGGGGGGGGTCTGCGAATTGGAGAAGTGGGAAAAGGGGTTGAGGGGAACAGGGGACAGGGGAGGGGAAGACAGACAGAGATTAGAGCAAAAGAAAAGGGGAGATAGAGGAGAGAAGAAAGCAACATGAGAGAGAAAGAGGAGATGGAGAATGAACCCGGGGGGAGAGGAAACCATAGAGAGACAGGAGAAGATAGAGGGAAGAAAGGTGAGATCAGGGGGAGAACAGATCAAGATGGAAAATGATGGAGAGAAGAGATCGAGAAGAGAAGAGAGAAAAAAACTAAAAACAAAGTTGTGCATAGAGGGAGGAGAAGAGAGCACAAAAATCATCAAACGACCAGCATGGACATTTATTGGTGTTCTGACGCTTTTAGGGAATGAACCATTGCACATCCCACTGCTATGATGAAAGCTGTGTTTCTAAAAGCCAGCTGGAACTCGATGTAAAAGATCAAATCAAATCTCTCAAATGATGAGTATTTTGTATATACTAATTGGACTATTTATAAGCAAACATGGTACCTGCCATGGCTGTCCTACCTCCTGCAGAAAACACCCACCAGGCAAACATAAATTAAAAACAACACTGTGTCCATGTTATTTCCCCATATTTAATCAACATAACCCCACTGTCTTTACATGGCTTTTTGATTGAATTTGTACGTAGACAGTTTTTGTCTGAATTCAACAGGGTTTCCATTATGGTTTACGTTTGCTGACGATTCAATCAAATACCAATCAGAATTGGACATTGATCTGACGTCTGCTCAGTAGAAATGTCCCCCTTAAGGGATGATAAGAAGGACCCACTAATCACTCGTTAAGCTTATAGAAAACAAACAAACTAATTCAAACTACCTCACAGTGCACCCAGATGTTTCTATTAGTCCTACCTTGTGTACTGCAGGCGTGTTGGGTTAATGGGTTGATACACACACTCCATGGGCCCACTAGGGTCTGCCCGACAACATACACAATTCTTTCTGCACCCCACACTTAACTATCTATCCCTGTTGATGGACAGAAAACCCTAGAGGGTATGCTGTATGTGTTTTTTTGCATGTAGCACTACTGTAAAGAAATCTCCCCTTGCCCTCTTGCTTATGCAGAAAAGCATTGGCTGTGCTACAGGCTGTGTAACACAAAGTGGGGAGGAAAAGAGGTACCTATCTTCACTCTTTGAAGAAACTCAAATGAGGAGGAAAATAAAAATGGATAGAATGAAGAGCACCAAATTGGTCCAATTGAAACTTTTCTGGAGCCTTTCGCTCCCTCCAAATAATGTGCAGGCAGAGAGAGAGCGAGAGAGATGGTTGTCATTGTTTTCAATGCCCCATCTTCCCATCCACCTCCTGTTTCATGCACTTCTCTGTGCAAGTATTCCCCCCTGTAATGATCGGCAGGAGCTTTAGAACAGAATTACTAAGACATCCAGGGAAAGGACTGTTGTTTGAGGAATACCAAGCCACAGACACAAACACACATGCACACGCATACACACACACTCTTTCTTCTCCTAAAGACTTTCTCTCCCGTGCTTGTACTTATTTTGAAATTTCTGTCATTTCCTGCTTCTTGAGAGTGTGTAATGTGCCAGCTTCAGAGTCAAACAATTTCCTTTTGACTAGCACCGCCTTCCTTTGTATTTCTAGCCTCTGCTGTTTGCCGAGGAGCAGAAAATAGGCTATCTATAGCCTCTTGCCACGGGCCTGAATGAAATATGAATGTGCTTCTTCTCCTGCCTGTGTGCCAGCTGAGGCGTTGCAGGTCACAGTCTGGTCTCACGCTGCTCTGAGAAAAGCCACGCCACGGCATTACTGCTGCAAATTGGCCAAGAGTGTAGATATACACCCGCGCAGCCAAACATATTTGAATATATTTACATTAATGTATCTAGTGTGATGACAACTGGAGGAGGGGAGGACAACTGTAGACTGCTGGAAATATTTATGGACACATTACGGCTACTTTGTGCATGTGTCTGCAAGAGGTAACCTGGCAACGATGATCTATGTGTCACTCTTGGCAAGAGGAACCTGGCCCCAATGTGGAAGGCTTTAAACACTTTACAGCTAAAGAACAGACCAGATCTGTACACAAGCTGTGCAAGTAGACATTTGGTTCCCTAACATCTGTTATCAAGATGGATCTTCAATTTAAAACAATCTCCAGTTAAAAACCACCAGCATTATATCAGTCGATTCAGGGTTTTGAAAATGAAATCGCACTATAATGACTGCAGTATGTAACATAACATCAATCAAATGTTTTGCCATCCTGTGGTTGGTTTCATTTTGACTCGTGTTCTCCACCCTTCATGGAAATCCAAAGGTTTCTTATCAGTGCATATGTGTTGAAGATCCATGCAAATAAATAATGATCTTCACTGCAAGTGAGGAGCAGTGAAATGAGATATGAGACCATCGGATGAACCTAGTCTATTTCCATGAAGTCGCGCCTAACAAACGCTCATGGACTGTCCAACTGATGTGGATTCCTGTGAGTGCATTCCGATGAAGATCATCAAAGGTAAGGGAAATGCTATTTGCTATTTCTGACTTCTGTTGACTCCACAACATGGTGGGTATCTTATTATTGCATGGTGTGCTTTTTCCGTAAAGCTTTTTTGAAATCTAACACAGGGGTTGCATTAAGGAGAAGTATATATTTAATTCCATGTATAACACTTGTATTTTCATCAACATTTAGGATGAGTATTTCTGTAAATTAATGTGGCTCTCTGCAAAATCAACGGATGTTTTGGAAGCAAAAAAACATTACTGAACATAACGCGCCAATGTAAACGGAGATTTTTGGATATAAATATGAACTCTATCGAACAAAACATACATGTATTGTGTAACATGAAGTCCTATGAGTGTCATCTGATGAAGATCATCAAAGGTTAGTGATTAATTGTATCTCTATTTCTGCTTTTTGTGACTCCTCTCTTTGGCTGGAAAAATGGCTGTGTTTTTCTGTGACTTGGCGCTGACCTAACATAATCGCATGGTATGCTTTCGACGTAAAGCCTTTTTGAAATCAGACACTGTGGTGGGATTAACAAGTTTATCTTTAAAATGGTGTTGTATGTTGAGGAATTTTAATTTGGATATTTCTGTTGTTTGAATTTGGCGCCCTGCACTTTCACTGGCTGTTGTCAAATCGATCCTGTTAATGGTATTTCAGCCGTAAGAAGTTCAAAAGTGTATACACTACAGGTATGAAGTCTCCATCCTTAACATTGTATATGAAATATGAACACTTATTAAAATGTGTTTGTTAAGATAGGAGAATCTATCTCCTATAAACTATGCAAGGTAGATAGTCACGCCCCAAGTAAGATCAGAGAGCGTGTCAGTCTGACGGAGTCGCCCCGGTCGGCCAGAGTGCATAAAAAGATTAGTAGAGAAATTAACATTAGACCAGAAAAGCATTGAGCAGTAGCTACACGTTTTAAATGTTTGGAACTTTGAAACTCAACACGAGGAGAAGAAAATAAACTCACCTCGCAGACCAGAGAGGCATGTAAGAGCTGCAGCTCACGTCCAGAGTGGTTTGAATCTTGAATATCAACATGAGGAAGAGGCGAGAATCACTGTATCCTACTACTCTCATCACCAATGGGAACCATCGACACGGCTGGCTTAGCTATCTTCCAGAGTGAACAACAGTCAAAGACGGGAAAGGGGAGACCCCTTTTGGACAATCAGAGCCATACAAGCATGCCACTGTTCCGACAGAGATAAAATGCAAAAAGAAGGCATTCACACATAACGTTAAATACATTCATGATTTCTTGCTTCAAACGGGCAGAGGTTTGTGTGCAAAGTATATGATTGAGGTGAGAATAGTTTCTAAAATGTATCAACGATAAGTGTCTCTCTTTTCTCTCGCTCCCTCTCCATGTAGTTGTGTAAAAAGCCACCATACTATGTTAATCCACTAGGGACCTTTTTCTCATGTATTAAGTGTGTATGTTTATTTTTAGCTAGTAAATAAATAATTAAACCAATTTGTGTAGTACGTAAGGCTGGGATAAATAAGTAAGGCTGGGATTTTTTCAGATCCAAGAAGGGTTTATGATTTAATACGTTGACCGTTTTATGGATGTAATAGGTGAAGACCTTTAGAGTTTAATTCGGGAGATGGTAACTCTTTAAACAACTGCTCTCGTGGTGCCCCAAGTGAATTAATTGTTACACGATACATTTAAAATCGGGTAACAATTAAATATAGTTAGTTAATACGATAAATAACAGTTATCAGATTAATGAGAGTAAAGTCAGACACCTGGGATTTGGTATCCATATTACAGTATAAATTCCTTTAGCCAGACAACATAGGGTGTTCCTAATATGGATGCCATACCACCAAGAACCCTCAAACTGAGTGGGATCACATGGCAGGAACCATAACTCAATATACAATGATATGTTTTGTACCATTTTCATGACTTTACACCAAGTTACTGTGAGCTGTGAAGCATACTGAGTTCCCCCAGCTATAAAAACAATAACTTCATGTAGAAGGCTACAAAAAGGACTTTACAGAGGGTAGTACAACAGTGATACTCAGGTATTACCAACACATGTAAAGTCGGAAATAAACCAGGAAATACATTATGTAAATGTCAGTATTATAGTGTGCCAATTCATCACACTCTGAGATAATTCAGTTCATGGGAATGTGCCACAAATTATAATGATTTTCCTCAATTGCATATTGAGTGAATAGGCTGGAGGAGTAAAAGAATCAGCTTCAGACTCTCTCCTCGACCACTCTACACAAATACAAATACAATAGCTTGTCTACAACAAGTCTCATTCAGTGTTGACTGATTGGCACAATGAGAGAGGAATGTATTGATCTGCTGTCATAGGATTAATACATTTAGAGAAAAGCTCATCATGTATAATATTGCTAAATGAAGTAGACCAAATAAGGGCATGTGGAGTCAGTAAAGCGTCCATTTTGTGCCCCTCCTGTGTTCCAGTTGCTCACTGTACTGTGCTGTAGTTGAGTTCTCTGGGGAAGTTGAGGTGTGATGAGTTATACTAGGACTCATCTGTGTTCTTGACCTGCAGTTATTGTAGACACTCAACAGCTGAGAGAGAGATATCAATATGCCTTTAGATCAACACAGATATCATATATCCCATAATCATTATTATCATCATCATCACCACCACCATCTCAATAACAGTAAAACCTAATCGTTTGGCATTATCGTGCATAAGAGACCTCCCATTAACTTCTATGACTGCAAGTGAGCAAATAGTACCACCCCATCTAATGTGACATCAGCAGAGAAAAATGGCTGCCAAACGTGGCACCTCTTCGACAGCTCAGGGCAACGCTTTGATTAATATCCAATCAGGGTTGTCAACCTTCACTTTGACAAATGGTTGGGAGTTAAAATAAACTTCCCCTACTTTATTGTTGCTTCACCAGGGCATCTCTCTAACTCTACTGTACTCACTCAAGGCCAATTTACCGCGATGTGCTTTCATTATGGTAATTCACTTATGGGAACACACACACACACACACAAAACGTGGCTCTGAGAAAAAGTATGCAAAAGACTCTTCAAAAGGACTGCAGCATAAAAACAATACTGCCAAAAGGGTGTAAGTATGTTTTATGTGTGTGTGTGTGTGTGTGTGTGTGTGTGTGTGTGTGTGTGTGTGTGTGTGTGTGTGTGTGTGTGTGTGTGTGTGTGTGTGTGTGTGTGTGTGTGTGTGTGTGTGTGTGTGTGTGTGTGTGTGTGTGTGTGTGTGTGTGTGTGAGAAGTGTTAAAAGGAGTTGTGCTTGTGTGAAAACAAGGCTGATAAATTACAAAATAACATTTGCTTTAACGCATTCATCTTCGCAATTGAAAGACACATATCCCATAAACCATAAACCTACTGTACATATCTCTCCATCTCAGACTGCAATATGACAGGCCATGATTCCACAGCACGGAGACTTTCTTAACAGCATCAATTTCGATCAATCACAACAGCAGCAATCTCCAGTGTAATATTCCTTTTATAACGCTCAATAAGCATCAAATGAACAGCTGGGCCAAGTACAGTGACTGATGAGATCATTTGAAGAGTTTATTTCCAAAACGCTATATATCCATTTTCAGAAATGTTGGTAAATTAGCTTTTATTGTTTAAAGACATTATGAAAGAGATTAGTGTGTTTTTTCACTATCTAATCATGGCATGGGGTTGTTCAATTACAGACATGTATTTGTTGAAAATCTACTACTTGATGGTTTAATTTCAGAGACAAATAATCATATTTTTTTGCAAAACACTATATATATGCCTCACTCTGAGATAAATAAGTAGTACTGCTATGTTTTACACAGTCAAATGCAACAAATAACTACATTTTTAATAAAGAACTGTATAAATGATAAAATGATATATATATATATATATATATATTTTGTTTTAAATAAATAATTCAATACAGTAATATGAGATATGTATGTAAAACATTTACAATTTACATTGTAGTTATTTAGTAGATGCTCTTCTCCAGAGCAGCTTAGTTGGTGAATTCATCTTAAGATAGCTAGGTGAGACAACCACATATCACAATCAAATATACAGGATACAAACATTCCATTCCAGCTAAACAATGGATATATAGCATTTTGCAATAAAACACATTGAAATTCACATTCACAAAAATCGATGAATAACAAATATGAGCACGGTAACATTTTACAAACACATGAAGGTACCACTAAGCAATCATTTCTGATTAAAAAACACAAGTGTGAAAAATGTGTGGACATAGCGTTTTGGAAATACATCTAATTCTAGGCCATGTGACTTGTGTCTGAACAGTATTTGGCATAACTCGTTGCTTACTAGCTACCTTCTTGACAGTTCAATAAGAACATGTGTGAACTAACTAGTTGTCTAATTGTTTACAAACAAATTAGTGCTGTGGCTAGCCAAAAATGACTTGTTTTGAAAGTTGGATCATCTTATCCTTTGAGGCTTTAAAAGTGTTCTTACACTATGATTTTGAACATTCATAACAACTGGGAAACTTCCATGGCAGCCATTATTGTCACCTTAGTTGGCTAAACAACTTATGAGTGAGAGGAAGCACAAGCACCACCACCAATCAGCCTACACCTGTCGTTAATATGACAACTGACTTAGCCTATCAGCAGATGACTACTGTCTGAACACACAAGTTGAATCACAAGTCCCTATCTAGTGCTAAGAGCTGGGGTTCAACAATCTTTGAAGCTTTTTTAGGGTATACTGTAAAATGAAGTGAGGCTAGACTGCCAATACAGTACCTATCTAATATTTGCTGTTGTAGTTATTAGCATGTTGAATTATGCAAAGGAGAGAGACTTTCTGACAACAAAGTATTCACTGGTCGAGTCCGAGTCGCGTCACAGGTCATGAAACTCGTGAGGCCAACACATAGAAACAGAATGAATAGAACAAATATTATTTTATAAGTATTACAAGACAGCTAAAGACTACTGGTTTATATGATGTATACTGTTAGTATGATGCCTAGTTGAGCATTCTGACAGCATCAGCCCTGTCATGGCCACAGAGCCCATGCCCTATCCATAGAAAATGAATTGAAAGGGACGGAAAGCCATTTGGAATCAATAGCATGCATAGATTGCATGCCGGCACAGTGGCCATGTTAGTGGATTTAAACATGGAATGTGTATAGAACGTTCCATGATGGCCGCACAAACACATTCACTGACCAACATATTTTGCAATGTTTTGTGCATCCCACATTCACAATCAACAATAATGGTAGGGCTATGTCCAAGAGAACGTAGACCTTCTCTTGGGCATAGTCTAATATTGGTTCTATTCATTCTGTTTCTACGTGTAGGCCTCTACTAATGTCAGGGCCAGCCAACAATAGAGTGTACAGTTGTGAGACAATGCTACATTTCCAGAGAAGGTCACAGAGAATTCCCATTATTTAATAACAAAACATGCAGTTTAACATGTACCATGATGAATAATACATAACAGAGGGAGAAATGGGGGGGGGGGGGGGGGGGGGTGTTCCGCTTCATTCAATGTTAATGGGGTGGATGGATTGTTTGCAGAGGTTCCAGACACAGACAGGTAGAGTGTACTGGGTACTGACACAGAGACATGGAGTCTAGAGAAAAGTGCTGTTAATAGTAAACAACAACTTTATGTGAAAGTTGGGGACAGAGGTAGATGGGGGGGGGCAGCCACCTGTATCTTATTTTTACAAGTATTTCGCAAGGACTAGGTGTAGGGTTAATTTAGGTCCTCAGATTAACTTTAAAAAATGCAAATTCAAGAAAAATAAAAGGAAACCGAGGCATTTCTATCATCAAAGTCATGCAGAAAAACTCTGAATGAATTGCTTTCTATCAGTTTAAGTTAGCCACTCGATGCGGATGACACTATTTGCTTAAAGCTGTGGCGATATAAAAGGACAACCGCAGTGATCAAAGGGACACTTTGATGCTTTGTGTGAAACACTGTATTTCTTCTCAACATTCCATTTAACTCAGTGGTAACCAAATAAGTGGAGCAGCATACAAAGCAGCCATGACAAATGAAGCTGAAGCCTTCGTTAATCTGCCCAATTCTTTCAATTAGCAGAAAGCCAATCAATGCGACCCTACCCGTTCCATCCCTATCATCTTAGGCATTGGGGAGGGAGGGGGAACAGTTGAGTCGGTGGTGAATTGGATGGCCTTTCATCTTCCATGCAAATGGACTACGTCTGCCTTAATGCAGGCATGCTTTCAACTGTCCCCACCTCACCGGTCATACCCACACACAGATGGGGAATGAGTGTGTCGGATAGGACTACTGAGCACCATTATCCATGTTAATTGGCCAGGCTTGTCATAGTGAGGTCCTGATTTTCTTTGTGGCCGTGGCCAGATCTCCTCCAGAGCATCTGGGGTAATTGTTAGATTGAGGACATAGAGCCAATGTTCTGTCCTGTTCTTTTTTGTGTTGTGTCTTACCAGAGGATACATTTTCCAATACCATCACCATCTGATTCGACAGCAATACATTTTGTTTATGTTGGGAGACATCATCGAACATAAATTGCTGTTATTGTAGGTACAGAGGCCAAACAATAACGTAGATTGGAAAACGGAGCAATTAAGTCACCATAAATCCAGGCGATGAGGCCTGAATTCACTCCGGGTCGCTCCGAGGGAGCTGCGGATGGGCATTTACGGCTGTGTTTCCTCCATTCACTCTTCCTTTCTCTCCTTTTATTCCCCTCATCAATGTAAACACCACGCCAGTGCTGGTTGATAACTGGTGACAAACTAACGGCAGGTGATAAAGGCATTAACCCTGCCATCAGGGACGCCACAAATCAGCCAGCCATTGTCACTTATGGCATACGACTGGCATCGCCACAGAGACAAGATTCATTAGAAAGCTCAGTGTGTGACACTGGAGGCAGAACTGAGGAATACTGATTGATACAAACTGGGCCATGGATGGATGGAGGGATGGATGCTATATTCAGTCCCCAAAGATAGAGAATCTTGTTCATTGAATTGGTTGAAGTCGTCCATTCTAAAGACTAATGCAAGCATTCAATAATATCCTCAATTTTCTCTGTAAGATGTAAAGGGGGAAGGCTTGCCTTAACATATCCACTTGAGAGTCTTTATTGTGGGATGGTTTGTATAGTAGCAAGTCATTTGTTCATAAGAGCTGGGTCAGCCAAACCCAGGTTGAGCTTTTTTCCAATCAAAAACGTATTAAATACTAAACAACAGATACCTTGAATTCCGTTGTTAACAGCATTTGGATTAGACATACTTTACATGTTCTGAACTTAGGATACCAATATATATTACATGAATATCTTCCAATGTTACGAAATATAATGTGAAACCTAAAATGTGGTTTAAGTTAACGCTGCGCCTCAGGCAGTTACAGCCTGTTTTGGAACCGTGCTTTTGGAAATGTTGAGACAAGAGAAGTGGAAATAGTGGCTATAAAGTATATGAAAGGCATACATTAGCCAGCTGGAGAATTACATAAGCAATTTTCTATGGGCAGGAAATTAAATCTAGCCTAAATAACCCAATATAATCAGGAGTTAGCGCCAGATCATTTGTATGATAACAGAAAATTATACAGGGCTATTTTGGAGAGTACATCCACCAGTTGCCTTAATCGGTGTGCCAAAAAATGATTGAAATGAGAGAAAGAAAACAAGGCATTTTCCCTTTGATAAAAAATGAGGGTAGAGAAAATATGTGTCTATCCTTGATATAAATGTTCTGGTTTGTAGAGAGATTGCAGTGGGTCGTGTGGAAGTTTATGACCTGCTACCCTAAAGGCATGGATATAAGACAGGAAACATATCCCTGTTTGTGACATTCGTGTCAAACCCCCATTGATGTGAAAATTGAGTGCAATTCTCCTGTTGACATCAATGCATGATTCATGGCCCATTTGTCTACAATTTAAGAAGATGATGCAAGACAGAAGACATCTTGATGAGAATATAAAGCTGCGGACAGGGGGTGTTTAGTTTACTTGATCTTCCATGAGTTCTGAGGCCATGACATGACTGACTCTCTCTCTCGTTCTTCCTAGCTCTATTCATTTGTAGTGGTGGGAGTTTTATGTTCATTTATTTACTTGTGTAAACTGTATGTGTGTGGATGCATGAACATTTGTGTGTGTAACTATGTGTAATGCTCCTCACAGTTTCAACCATAATTTCAAAAGGGACCACCTGTTGAGATAATACAAGCCGGGGAAGTTATTTCACTTGACAGGCAGCAAATGCATCAGACAGGGGCCTAGCCAAGGTGCCATTAGCAGTGTTTGTGAAGTCCCACGGAGCCTGGGTAACTGGCTCGTCAGGAAGTCCCTGTACAAGTGGCCCGCATTGCTCTGCTACGGGTGATTGTACATTGGGTGGGATATAAAGGACAGAATGCTCTTTCCTGGTGTACAGTATACACCTTGACACATATCCCTCCGAGCTCATTACCAATCTTGGGACCCTGGGACTGAACACCTCCCTCTGCAACTGGATCCTGGACTTTCTGATTGGCTACCCTCAGGTGGTGAGGGTAGGTAACAACATATCTGCCAGGCTGACCCTCAACATGGTGGCCCCACAGGGAGTAAATGATTCCCCTCATTTACTCCCTGTTCACCCATGACTGTGTGGCCACGCAGAACTCCAACACCATCATCAAGTTTGCTGACTACACGATGTGGTAGGCCTCGTCACCGCCGATGATGAGACAGCCTACACGGAGGTCAGGGAACTGGCAGTGTGGTGCCAGGATCACAACCTTTCCCTCAACGTCAGCAAGACAAAAGAGCTGATAGTGGACTACAGAAAACGGTGGGATGAGCAGGCCCCCCATCCACATCAACAGGGCTGTAGCGGAGCGGGGTGAGAGCTTCAACTTCCTCTGTGTTTCACACCAGAACAGTTGTGAAGAAGGCACGACAACGCCACTTTATGGCCGCTCATGCCCTCAAAAAGCTACACCATTGAGAGCATCTTGACTGGCTGCATCACTGCTTGGTATGGCAACTGCACCACCCTCGATCACAAGTTGCTAGTGGTGCGGAGCGCCAAGTCGAGGACCAAAAGTCTCCTTAACAGCTTGTACCCCCAAGCCATAAGTGTGCTGAACTATTAATCAAAGGGCTACCAGGACTATTTGCATTGACCCTTTTATGCACGGACTCTCTTGCACTGACTCCATGGACACCCACTGGACTCTAATCACACACTAACACGGTGCAGCTGTAGAACTTTTTGAGGATCTGGGGACCTGTGCCAAATCTTTTCAGTCTCCTGAGGGCACAAAGGTGTTGCCGTGCCCTCTTCACAACTGTCTTGGTGTGTTTGGACCATGACAGTTCATTGGTAATGTGGACACCAAGGAACTTGAAACTCTCGACCTGCTGCACTTCAGCACTGTCTATGTAAATGGGGGACTGTTCAGCCCTCCTTTTCCTGTGGCCCATGATCAGCTCCTTTATCTTGCTCACATTGAGAGAGAGGTTGTTGTCCTGGCACCACACTGCCAGGTCTCTGACCTCCTCCATATAGGCTGTCTCATCGTTGTCGGTGATCAGGCCTACCTCTGTTGTGTCATCAGCAAACTTAATGATGGTGTTGGAGTCATGCTTGGCCAGCAGTCATGGATGAAGAGGGAGTACAGGAAGGGAGGGTTTGTCTGAGGGCATAGCAGGATTTTTGTAAACATCCGCATTAGTATCCCGCTCCTTGAAAGCGACAGCTCTAGACTTTAGCTCGGCACGGGTATTGACTGTAATCCATGTCTTCTGGTTGGGATATGTACCAGGACTAGGATTTGCCACTGTGGGGACGACGTCATCGATGCACATATTGATGAAGCCGGTGACTGAGGTGCTATACTCCTCAATGCCATTGGATGAATCCTGGAACACATTCCAGTTTGTGCTACCAAAACAGTCCTGTAACGTAGCATCCTCGCCATCTGACCACTTCCGTACTGAGCGAGTCACTGGTACTTCCTGCTTTAGTTTTTGCTTAAGCAGGAATCAGGAGGAAAGAATTATGGTCAGATTTGCCAAATGGAGGGCAAGGGAGAGCTTTGTATGCATCTCTGTGTGTGGAGTAAAGGTGGTCTAGAGTTTTTTCCCCTCTGGCTGCACATGTGACATGTTGGTAGAAATTAGGTAAAAATGTATTTATGTTTAAGTGTTTGCTTATGGCCTTATACAGCTTGAGTGCGGTCTTAGTGCCAGCATCGGTTTGTGGTGGTAAATAGATGGCTACGAATAATATAGATGAGTACTCACTTGGTAGATAGTGTGGTCTAGAGCTTATCATGAGATACTCTACCTCAGGCAAGCAATACCTCAAGACTTGTTTAATATTAGACATTGCGCACCAGCAGTTATTGACAAATATACACCCCCCCCCCCCTCATCTTGTCCTCATCCTGCCGATGCACAGAGAAGCCAGCCAGCTATATATTATCCGTGTCATCGTTTTGCCACATCTTGGTGAAACATAAGATGTTACAGTTTTTAAGGTCTCGTTGGTAGGATATTCTTAAATATTGATTGTCCAGTTCGTTTTCTAATGATTGCACGTTGGCCAATAACATGGTGGGTAGTGGTAGTTTACCTACTTGTCGGCAAATTCTTACAAGGCACCCCACTCTCCTCACCCTTTTTCTCAGTCTTTTCTTCACACGGATGACGGGGATTTGGGCATCATCTTGACAAAGCAGTATATCCTACACGTTGGACTCATTAAGGAAAAAATATTTGTCCAGTTCGAGGTGAGTAATCGCTGTTCTGATGCCCAAAAGCTATTTTCGGTCATAATAGACGGTAGCAGCAACATTATGTATAAAATGAGTTACAAACAATGTGAAAAAACACACAAAATAGCACAGTTGGTTAAGAGCCCGTAAAACAGCAGACATCCCCATTATCATAGTTAGCATTTCACGGTAAAGTCTACACCTGTTGTATTCGGCACAAGTGACAAATACTTTTATATTTGATTTGATCCTCTTCAGTACACACAGCTCAATTATGAATTTTCTAAAATGTTTTCTTGGTGCAGAGCAAACAACATGATTCAATACGAGTGGGAATATAAATACACAAGAAGAAAAAAAAATGATAATTGAAAAGTGTTTTGCCACTGCCACGATAATTCACAGAGCCAATAAACTGTGATATTCTAGTTCTTATTTCTGGTTAGAAATTAATCAACTAATTCAGTGTAGCCAAGCGGATGGCTTTAACTGCAAGTGATGTAACGTAAGTGGCGGAAACATCTCAAGTAAATTAAGAGCAAAGGGTGGTCCTCACTGGAGGGGGTGGAGAGATGGGTGCCAGTGGGGGCTGATGGTAATTGCGGTCCTAGAGGCCGTCACATGCTCAACGAGATCCCTGGCACGGTGCTGAGTATGTGGCACCTGATTTATGGAACGCCGCTGCCCACCATGTGCCCAGTGCACCAGAGACCCACTGAATAACCACATGACAGGCCTCATTTGTTTGTAGGCCCTGAGTAAAGATTCAGCCACACATAGGAACCTGTGAGGCATGCGCCATAATGCCTCCAGATAGGACTATTCAGCAGGCTGAGAATGAGGTCATCTGTCAGCTGAGACAGACAGATAAAGAAACGCCTGGTATTTGGAGACCTTTGGGAGGTGCGCTGATAACAGGTAGAGAGAGTTAATCGGCTCTGTATTCAAATTATATGGCTTTGTAGGGGAGCGCGGGTGAAAGCATCCACATAAATGATTGTTGTAAATGGCTCATTATTAGACATGCTTGGAGGTTGGTGTTATGGGAGAAGGACGCTTCAGTATTTAGGGCCAGGAGTTTGTCCTACATTGTGACCTGACCATGGAAAACTCCAGGCCCCAGTTAAGGGCTATATCTACATATAAACTATACGGCTGAAAAGTCTTTACACTTTCCAATACAGCCTAAGGGGAAACAAATCTAAACTAACTAGCACATATTCTATTCTAAAAATCCATTATGCACAGAATGACAAGAAGGAGACGACAATCATTTTTCTCCCTATGAAAAGCCTTTGATGTCAATTAAAACCAGTGTCCCAGACCTCCCCTTAGTAGCTTGTGCCCTGTAGCTGCTCACCCCATTGTGTGGTGACAATACCTTACAGCTAGTGATTAACATAAGGACAGGTTTGTAAAAGCAGCCAATACCAGCATTCTTCCGTCTCTCCTCTCTTCCTTCACTCTCCCTCTCAGTCTCTCTCAGGGGAGTCAAACTGAATTAACCTCCAACCTGTCTCCTTGTTGCACGATTAAATGAAAATTTTCTGCAGTTTATAAACAGGCCAAGCTTGAAGACCTTGTTTTATTTTACTGGCTGAGAAATGAGAAGATGGAGAATGAAGGGAAAATGGGGTGAGTGGCTAATCTCTCAGAGAGCAGGTTTCAAGTGTCAGGAGTTTGTTTGTTTTTGGAACAAGATGGCACTAGACAATGCAAGTGTTCATCTTTGTTCATGGGTATTTAATTCAGCCCATAAAGATAGCAGCAAAAAAGACAGAGCTGAAAAAAATTAAGAAATCCCCCCCCCCGTTGATTTCCACAGAGTAAAAAATGTCACACACAAGGTCATGATGCAAATATCCCCAGCTTTGAATTAATTGAGGCGATTACTTATGCAAGCTAGCCGGCCGTATGGTGGATGAGTTTACGCGGAGCTGAACCTGCGCCAAGAGGATCCACTTAATGATTTATTCAAGGATAAGGATTGTCTGTATCGCTTTGAGATGTATACGGAGCATCATTAAGCAAAATCTGGAGGGAGATATTATACACTACATGACCAAAAGTATGTGGACATCTGCTCGTTGATCATCTGATTCAAAACTCATTTACATTAATATGGATTTGGTCCCCCGATGGACAACCATCTCTGCAGCACAATCAGGTATTTATGGTAGAGTAGCCAGATGGAAGCCACTCGTCAGTAAAAGGCACATGACAGCCCACTCGGAGTTTGCCAAAAGGCACTTAAAGACTCAAAGACCATGAGAAACAAGATTCTCTGGTCTGATGAAACCAACATTGAACTCTTTGGCCTGAATGCCAAGCGTCACATCTGGAGGAAACCTGGCACTATCAAATGGTGAAGCATGGTGGTGGCAGCGGCATGCTGTGGTAATGTTTTTCAGCAGCAGGGACTCGGGGCCTAGTCAGGATCGAGGGAAAGATGAACAGGGGAAAGTACAGAGAGTTTCTTGATGAGTGAGTGCTCAGAGTGCTCAGGACCTCAGACTGGGGCCAAGGTTGAAATTCCAACAGGACAACAACCTTAAGCACACAGCCAAGACAACACAGGAGTTGCTTTGGGATAAGTCTCTGAATGTCCTTGACTGGCCCAGCCAGAGCCTGGACCTAAACCTGATCAAAAATCTCTGGAGAGACCTGAAAATAGCTGTGCAGTGAAACTCCCTATCTAACCTGACAGAGCTTGAGAGGATCTGCAGAGAAGAATGAGAGAAACTCCAAAAAATACAGATGTGCCAAGCATGTAGTGTCATTACCCAAGAAAACTTAAGGCTGAAATCGCTGCCAAAGGTGCTTCAACAAAGTACTGAGTAAAGGGTCTGAATACTTATGTAAATATTATATTTTAGTCTTTACATTTGTAATACATTTGCAAAAATGTCATTATGGGGTATTGTCTGTTGACTGATGAGGATAAAAAAACATTAGTCCATTTTAGAATAAGGCTGTAAAGTAACAAAATGTGGAAAAAGAAAAGGGGTCTGAATTCTTTCCGAATGCACTGTATAGTGTATCATAGTGTTATACTCGACCAAGGACTTTCCTAACATAGCACTTTCAAAACACTTACAAGAGAGAAAATGTGCTCTTTGATTATCAAGATAAGCAATGATTTCTTCATGCAACTAATAATTCCCTGTGATTCTTCATATCAGTCCTTAAATTATTCAATCAAGCCAAACATTGAAGCCATTTGAAAACATTTTACTACTATTTAAAAAAAGAATAATAATAATATCCATGCACATTTTCAATGACATTACATTTTCAGTCGCATGACACTTGACCCTCATTTGCACAGCAATCTAGCCCTACTGTTGTTGGCTTGACAGAGCACACCTCCCTCCATTGACACTGAAAACTTGGATCACTAAAGCGTTACCCTTTCTGCTACAGCTGAATAATGCAAAGTTCCTTTCCCAAAAGAAAATGTATCACATAAATAACCAACATTAAATTAAAGCATGGCTGTGTCCTGATCCTTCTCTTCTCACCGGGAAAAGTGTTGTGGGTTCAGGAAGTGGATAAATTGCTTTTTGCTGAATGATAAATACAAGTAGAGACAGGAGGGCAGCTCCAGGAAACAAGATGTTAAACTTTGTCATGCATAATTTAACATGACATGAATAGCGTTCAGACTAAAAAGCCACCGTTGCAATCTGCCATCCCTCAATTATTAAAGATGAACATTCCTGAGGTGCAGTTTGGGGTTCAACATGGATAGTGTAATCTACAGCTATTAGAGTGACCTGCAGTCACCAGAATTAACTTTCTTTCAACACTTTGTTCTAACAAAAACAAAATATAGGACTCCTCTTCCAGGAGTATACACACTGGACAGTGTTTAGTGAGGGTCAATGAGTTTCTCATCGACTAACCCCCATTCGTAAGTGACCAGACCAATGTCAATGACCTCTTCCACTTGTAGTCATTACTTGTGGGTGACAGACAGATGAAGGGTCAATGGCTATGGCCAGACAAGGGAACAAACTATGGATAACAGATTCACCCAGGATACATTTTCTAACATGGCATTTACCAAGGGGATGGAGATGGAGTTTTAGAAGAAAACACATAAATTTCTACTTTTTGAGATAATCTGTCATAAAATAGTATTTTAATTGTAACATATAGTCCCCCCCCCCCCCCTCAATACATCAGGGCATGGACTCTACAAGGTTTTGAAAGCATTCCACAGAGATGATGGTCCATGTTGACGCCAATGCTACCCATAGTTGTGTCAAATTGGCGGCTGGATGTCCTGTGGGAAGTGGAACATTCTTGATACACACGGGAAATTGTGAAAAATCCTGCAGCGTTGCAGTTCTTCACACAGACCAGTGCAGCTGGCACCTAGTACCATACCCCTTTCAAGGGCACTTACATCTTTTGTCTTGCCCATTCACCCTCTGAATGGCACACATACACAATCCATGTCTCAAGGCTTACAAATCCTTATTTAACCTGTCTCCTCCCCTTCATACATTTACATTTGACTAATTTAGCTGAATGTCATTATCCAGAGCGACTTATAGTAGAATGCATACACTTTCATCCACACTGGTCCCCTGTGGGCATCGAATCCACAACGGAGCCAAACAGGACAGTCCACTGACAGTACACTGATTGAAGTGGATTTTAACAAGTGACATCAATAAAGGATCATAGCTTTCACCTAGATTCACATGGTCAGTCTATGTCATGGGAAGAGCAGGTGTCCACCCTTGCAGTTTTCTTAAATACACCTTATTTCTTCTAAAATAACATGGATGCAGAAATTGGTCTCCACACATTGTTATTGGATTTTCAATATTGCAGAAGCAATTTTGCTGGTTTACAATTTTAATTTAGAGAAGAAAAACAAATGACATGGACAAAGTTATAGCAACCAGGAGCTAATACACAGCCTTTTGGCCAAGATAACATAACCTTTCTACTGGGTGTTGGCCCACTCTGCAGCTACAAACTGCTCCAAGTCTGCAATGTTTGAGGGGTGCCCTCAATCAAATACTGTTTTCAGATCTCGCCATAGGTTTTCAATGAGGTTTTAGATCTGGACTCAATGCTGTCCACTCCAGGTTTTTGGACCCTGGGTTGAACATTGGACTCTAAAAAGCAGGATGATGTTTGTCATAATCTTGCCCTGGAGGCAGAAGTAAGTGATTTCTGCTAGACGGGCCAGCTGCAAAGTCAAAATTGGCTATATCGTAAAAAATCCTGACCTTTTTGTTGTTGTTGCTTTTTGTTCTTAATTTAATGTTAGAGCTAGGCATTAGGGTTAGCAGTGTGGTTAAGGTTACAGTCAAGGTTCGGGTGAGGTTTAAAATCAGCTAGAGACCACTCTGCTGAGCTGCATGCCATTCATGCCAATAAATGCCAATCTGCCTCCAAAAACAATGATAATTTGATTCATTCACGATGCCTTACACATGTTCAAGGCCACAAGTACAAGAGGCAGAAAAGCAACCCCTCAGCATGTTATTTTCTTTAAATGCTTAATTTGGTCATTGGAGACCCCACACTGCTGAAAGAGACAAGAAACCTTGATTGAACTTTGTTTGCAAAACCACCTAAACAAGACTAAATGTTCTGTGGATCGTTTTAAGAGCTCTTGGGAATAGAAATCAGCTCTAATGTTGACCAAAATCTAAATGAAGCATTCAAAGAAAATAACACCCTACCTGCAATCAAACGGGGGAGGTTCTATAATGGGCCTTGAGCGTGTGCAAGACATCATTTATCAGCAGATTATCAAGGTGATTTGGAGTCAAATGTTCAACCCAGTGTCCAAAAACTAGGTCTTCGTCAAAGGTTGTGGATCTTCCATTGACCCAAAACACAACACTAGACTGCTCGAGTAGCAACTATTGAATCCAGATCTGAATCTCATCAAAACAATATGGTGAGATCTATAATAATAATACATATATGCTTGAAACAGCAGTTGGTGGAGGGCACCCAACAAATATTTCAAAATTAGAGCCGTTTGCAGCTGAAGTATGGGCTAAACTTCCAGTAGAAAGATGCAGCAAGTTCATTGATGGCTACAAGAAGCACCTCAGCAATTATCTTCTTTCTTTTACCTTTGTTTAACTAGGCAAGTCAATTAAGAACAAAATATTATTTTCAATGACAGCCCAGGAACAGTGGGTTAAATGCCTTGTTCAGGGGCAGAACAACAACTCTGGGATTCAATCTTGCAACCTTTCGGTTACTAGTCCAACACTCTAACCACTAGGCTACCTGCCGCCCCACAGTCTTGGCTAAAGGCTGTGCAAGTAAAATATAAGGAGTGCATAGGGATTAATAGGTGGAGGATTTCACCAAAAATGGTTGCTTTTCAATAAAAATAAATAAAAATATTTAACAGAAATATAGGATATTCTCATTCTCTCAACAATACTGTGACTTTTCTCTAGTCTAGTCAGTGGACTACAGTGGACTATTACATACTACAGTGGTACCCACCTCTTTTATCCAGACTGTGTTGGAGGCTATCCTCCACCTTCCTCAGGCTGTCAGTGTGCTGGTTGTGGGTATGTGTCCCCTGGCTGGGCCCATACTCATCCAGGCCCTGGACTTTCCCATCAATCAGCTGGTTGTGGACCTGGTTGGGTGTGGAGGTGTGTGTGTGACCCATCTGATCGTCCTCATCACAGTCGTAGTCATCCAGTATGGGGGTCTCCCGGATGGGCATGCCGATGACAGAGCTGTGCTGTAGCTGGCGGGACCCCCGGAAGCTGTCCCTACCCTGGGGTCCCAGCAGCACAGAGGGGATGTAGTGGATCTCATGGGTGGCCTCGGTGCTGGCGCTCTTCTGGGGGATGCGCCGGCGCTTGCACCAGCGGTGACGGGTGTAAAGCACCAGTGTGAAGAGAAGAATGAGGAGGAGGAGAGCGATCAGGCCTCCCTGGAAGAAAGAGGGAGAGAGAGTGAGACATACAAACACATATACAAGCACACAGACACTTACACAAACAACACTGACAGCGAGCCAGGCAGTGGTTTTAACATGCCAGTGTTCTAGTCAGAGTGAGTCAGTCCCACAGCCCTAGGGTTTACACATGCCAATGCGATAAGGTTGTTAGCCTAACTCGCCCCATCTCCGTCTCCAAGCCATAGCATTCCCCTCAAAGCCTGCTCATGCAAATTCACCGTGACACATCCATTGCTCCATGGTTTGTACCATTTCATGCCATCACAGACACATCAAAGACTCTCTGGCAGCCAAGCTGAGAGTGAAAAGCACACTTAATCCATACACATACAGTCACTGTGTATGGGCCATAGACTAATAGAGCTGACATTTTCCAAGATTAACTGACAATTCTTCACCGTAGTGGTCAACGGAAAGTATCCGGTGAGAATCTGAAAAATTGTGATGACCTTAAGGCCATCCATCCTCTATTGCAGTCAGACACCATTTCTTTTGGACGCTACACCTGCCAGCCATTCTCTGTGCCTACTGTATAATACAGTGTATAAGAGCAGATAGGGTTATTCATCAAAACATTTAAAATTCTATCTTCATGAGGAAAAACAAACCACTCTCAAATGAGAAACTAATTCACTGCTGGGTGGCCATAATCAAACCATGGAGAGGTGGGTAACTCCTAAGAGAGGAACGTCCTCCGGAGAATGGGAGAGCAGCTTCTGGGAAATACACTCCCTGCCTGAAACAAAGTCGCCCGGCAACAACAACAGATGAGAGAGCTACTGTTTCATAAAACTTACAGGACACCAGAGGAACATTTTGAACTTTTCAGATTTTTTTTTTTTTAAGGATTGTGTAGGGGTGGAGTTGAGACTGGCAATGCAATATTTGAAACATAACGAAATAATAGACACAAACGTTAGCAAGCAAACAATAATGATCATAGCTGTAAAAGAAAATAGAATTCAAATGTAAAATTAGTCTGGTAAGAAAAGTGAATCTTTTAGCACTCTCTTTCATTATAACAACAGCCATGTAAATTCACAATGTTTCCATGAGGGAGATGTGGTTTTCATTCATCTTAAGACCCTACAAATCCCTGATGCTTTAGTCTGAAGTCACTCCACAGGGAGGAGAAAGACTGGGAGCCGGAGGATTCAAATCCCTCTCAATCTCTTTCTTTTTTATGTCAATGTCTTTCTCTCCCTCCCTTCATCACTCACTTTTGCTCTCACTTCAGCTTTCTTTTCCTTGAGCCATCTGCCTTACATCTCTCTCTATCTCTCTCTCTGGCCCCCTGTCCCTCTCCCTCCCTCCCCCCCTCCCTCACAGATTACCACCTACTCATATGGTGTATTACTGGCCACAAACTCAGCCGTGACATTTGTTCAACATCCTTTAGAATCAATTAAGAATAAATAAATTAACAAATGACAGCGAGTTAAAACCATCTGGCAGGATTGAATATGTAACCAAGTCGCTACATCAACTTTTTGCCCTCAGTGGCTATCATCGACATGCTGAAAGCCATTATCCATGTATTCTATAGTGAATAGGGATGAGTGGATCAAAATGATGTGTAGCATCAAAGTGTTGTACAACTGACATCAGATTACCCATGCCATAATGCTCTGCTGAAGAGGCTCTGGAACTAAAGACAGCTCTTGCCAGTGAGTTTCATCTGAAGAACCACTATAGGTACCTTTTCAATCTACATCAACCACTGGATACTTTGGCAGTTTTGTAAATCATTCTTCCTCATCTGTTATTCCATTATAAAGCATAATAAGCCGTGCCCCGGGGATAAACTACAGGATAAAACAACAACACACTAGGCCAACCCATCGTGCACCTGTTCTGTTCTGTAGCCACCATCTGGGCACAGGGGAAGCAGCTCCCTCCCTGGCAGGCACACTGAGAAACTAGAGAGCTATAGTGCATTAATCTTCAGGAAACTCATGGAACTAATATTCCATCCACACTGTATGCAAATATCCGTGCATCGGTCTACATACTAACGCTTCATTCATTCATCACATGCACTCAGGCGTGCACATATGGCCACACACACACACACACACACACACACACACACACACACACACACACACACACACACACACACACACACACACACACACACACACACACACACACACACACACACACACACACACAAACATATGCTCCCTTTCCATGCCTGGAGGGAATGCAATGCCAATCCAGAGATGTATTTTATTCAGAGTGGAGACTGTGTATACCTCTCTAGTCAGAGAGGGTGTTAACAGTGCTGTATCACAACTAGTGGAGCCTGTATCTGGGTGAGTAAACCGTTGTAGCCTATATGAGATGAAACCTCACTGGAGTGGACTTGAGGGCCAGCTTCACCCTCTCTTTCTCTTTCTCATTCCATCGCTTTCTCTATCTCCCTCATCCCCAGCTTGGAGTTAAAATACCATTTGTCCAGGCAGCTGCTATCTACTCTCCCCGTCCAACTGCAACTCCTAGAGCCAAGGGATGGAAGACTGACTAGGCTCACTTTTTTCTACACCCACAGGGGATCCTTTCCCATCAGCCATAGCCATTCAGGAAGTGATGTCACCAGGAGAGTGGTCTCAAACAGGTAGTGTGACCAGAGGAAGAGATGCATGTGCTGGGAACTTAGAGCCTACAGTAGTTGAAGACCTGTCCCATGTGACCTTTTCAATACAGCTTGGTGAGTGAGAAGGACAAAGTTATGAATTGTACATTTTGATTCAGAAAAATTACTAATTAATTGAACCATAAAGTATACTATGCATGTGGTGAGTTAAGTGTACATTCAACCAAAACAGAGAAAGCTAATTGCAAAATAAACAAATAATTGACCACCCACATAAAAAACATATTCCAAGATAATTGAAAAATGTAATATAGAAAGTCCACAAACTGAGCCATGAAATCACCAGGGAAATTACATTGACCCTCGGTGGCCCTACTTAATCATGAAATCTGATTAAACTCTGATTGAAAACTGAATGGAAAATCTCCATTGAGTTTTAACTGAAAATAACAGGTCTACCTCCACATTATATTCCTCTCCTCAGTATGGCTACCAGAAAGGCAGGCATATTGATTGGCTTTGTCTGAGTTCCATCTCTCAGTCCCATCACTGCCCACCCCTGAGCCCCCATCACCTCCCCATACATCCCCCATGTTTCTCCATGCAGCCCTCCTTGGCCCTGACTCTGATCCCCGGGTAGGGGGAGAGATTTGTGGGTAGATTTGGCTGTCTCTGGCCCTCGTCCTCCTGAATTATAGCAGGGAATTAGGCCTGAGTTACTCCCTCGCTGCTAGCCCACCCTGCCTTCCCTCTTCCTAAGCCAAGCAGCTCTGGCTAGCCTTGGATCTCTGGGTGTCCTCATATGCAGAGGAATGCCCTGCATACATAGATCATCAAGATATATAGTGGTTTATTTATATTCCTTATGGGGGTTCTTCATGCAGGGAGAAATAGACCATGGGATGATAAGCAGATAGTTTTGTTCTATCCATGTCCCGTTGCTAAGGACATACTGTACTGTCAACTTCCAAGTCGTCACAGAGATAATAATAAATCAGCAGAGTTGTATTAGACACCATAGCTACATAACAGGCTGCTAGACCACATTCATCAGAGGTATAAAGCCAGTTATTATAAACTGGGTGTTTCGAGCCCTGAATGCTGATTGGCTGACAGCAATGGTATAGCAGACTGTGTCCAGGCACAAATCATCATGCGTAAGAACAGCCCTTAGCTGTGGTATAAATACAACAAACCCCCTCGTGCCTTATTGCTTAATTATACAACTGATTTACTAGCTAATTGTTTGCAACAGGTGAAAGCATAAATCATTTTTGTTCCCCAGTTCAATAAACATTGAATTTATCAATATTAAAAGGTAAACCGGAACTTGTGAGAAGGGATACAGAATTAATGTCATGTGTAAATTGAAGACACTTTCTGTTTCAGCTGTTTGTTTGGTGTTGAATCTAACTTTGTACCTCAAAGCAAAGTTTATTGGTCACCTACACAGTTTAGCAGATGTTATTACGGGTGCAGTGAAATGCTAATGTAACTTGCTCCTAACAATGCAGTAAAATGTCAAAGAGGTACACAAATAATCAATTTAAAACTAAAGAAACAAGAAATCAAGAAATGTCGGGATTGAATCCAATTAACAACCCAAATAGCACTGTAACAGTAATCAAATGCATTTTATACGTACAGTATCTACACTGGATGAATTTAAGATATCTTAGGAATGTACAGTAGTAGATATACTAGAATGAACTATGTAGAGAATCCAAAATGTATGCAACCTGATGCCGGTGCCGTGTGAATGTGGTCCGTGGAGTGAATTGAAACAGGGAAGGGTGAGTCAGGGCATTAGAGTCTGATAGACCAGCTGACTCCTCACCTGTCAGGACATCTAACACAGCTCTCACTGACTGTTCACTTCAGATAGAGTCACCGACAAAGAGGAATGATGTCCAGGATACAGAAACACTAGTATGACATGGTTTTATAGTAATAGTTGTGATAACATGAAATTGGTTGAGCTGTTGATTGATAATGGAATATATTACTAGTTTAACTAGCTTGTCCTGCATTGCAAATAATCAATGTGGTGGCTGTTAAGTTATCATCGAATAACAGCCTACTTCGCCAAACCGGTGATGATTTAACAAACGTATACGCGAAAAAAGCACTGTTGTTGCACCAATGTACCTAACCATAAACATCAATGCCTTTCTTAAAATCAATACACAAGTATATATTTTTTAAACCTGCATATTTAGTTATGAGAAATTCATGTTTGCAAGCAATATTAACTAGGGAAATTGTGTCGCTTCTCTTGCCATCTGTGCAAGCAGAGTCAGGGTATATGCAGCAGTTTGGGCCGCCTGGCTCGTTGTGAACAGTGTGACGACCATTTCTTCCTAACAAAGACTGTAAATAATTTGCCAGAATTTTACATAACATTGAAGGTTGTGCAATGTAAAAGCAATATTTAGACTTACGGATGGCTTCCGCACCTTTGGGGGGGGTACTGTCACGTTCTGACCTTTATTTCCTTTGTTTTGTATTTATTTAGTATGGTCAGGGCGTGAGTTGGGTGGGCAGTCTATGTTTGATTTTCTATGATTTGGGATTTCTATGTTTTGGCCTAGTATGGTTCTCAATCAGAGGCAGGTGTCATTAGTTGTCTCTGATTGAGAATCATACTTAGGTAGCCTGGGTTGCACTGTTTGTTGGTGGGTGATTGTCTATGTCAGTGGCTTGTGTCAGCACAGGTCTCATTTGTAGCTTCACGGTCTTCATTGGTTTATTGTTTTTGTTACTATTTTGTATAGTGTTGCAGTGTTCAGTGTTTTCTTTATTAAAATTCACTATGAACACATACCACGCCGCATTTTGGTCCTCTGATCCTTCTCGCCTCTCCTCTTCAGATGAAGAGGAGGAAGACCATGACACCCGTTTGATAAAATACGGAACAGTTCCGTATTTCACTGAAATAATAAATATTTTGTTTTCAAAATGATACTTTCCGGATTTGACCATATTAATGACATAAGACTCGTATTTCTGTGTGTTTATTGTATTATAATTAAGTATATGATTTGATATTTGATAGAGCAGTCTGACTGGGCGGTGGTAGACAGCAGCAGGCTCGTAAGCATTCATTCAAACAGCACTTTCCTGTGTTTGCCAGCAGCTCTTCGCAAAGCACAGCGCTGTTTATGACTTCAGGCCTATCAACTCCCAAGAATAGGCTGGGAATACTATAGTGTCTATAAGAACGCCCAATAGTCAAAGGTATATGAAATACAAATGGTATAGAGAGAAATAGTCCTATAATTCCTATAATAACTACAACCCAAAACTTCTTAACTGGGAATATTGAAGACTCATGTTAAAAGGCACCACAAGCTTTCATATGTTCTGAGCAAGGAACTTAAACGTTAGCTTTTTTACATGGCACATATTGCACTTTACTTTCTTCTCCAAAAGAGTTTATGCATTATTTAAACCAAATTGAACATGTTTCATTATTTATTTGAGACTAAATAGATTTTTAATGCGTAAGTTAAAATAAAAGTGTTCATTCAGTATTGTTGTAATTGTCATTATTACAAATACAGTTGAAGTCAGAAGTTTACATACACCTTAGCCAAATACATTTAAACTCAGTTTTTCACAATTCTTGACATTCAATCCTAGTAACATTTCCCTGTCTTAGGTCAGTTAGGGTCACCACTTTATTTTAAGAATGTGAAATGTCAGAATAATAGTTGAGAGTGATTTATTTAAGCTTTTATTTCATTCATCACATTCCCAGTGGGTCAGAAGTTTACATACATTCAATTAGTATTTGGTAGCATATCCTTTAAATTGTTTAACTTGGGCCAAACGTTTCGGGTAGCCTTCCACAAGCTTTACTCAATAAATTGGAAACATTTTGGGCCATTCCTCCTGACAGAGCTGGTGTAACTGAGTCAGGTTTGTAGGCCTCCTTGCTCACACACACTTTTCAGTTCTGACCACAACATTTCTATAGGATTGAGGTCAGGGCTTTGTGATGGCCACTCTAATACATTGACTTTGTTGGAAGTATGCTTGGGGTCATTGCCCATTTGGAAGACCCATTTGTGAGCAAGCTTTAACTTCCTGACTGATGTCTTGAGATGTTGCTTCAATATATCCACATAATCTTCCAGCCCTCATGATGCCATCTATTTTGAGAAGTTCACCATTCCCTCCTGCAGCAAAGTACCCCTACAACATGATGCTGCCACCCTCGTGTTTCACGGTTGGGATGGTGTTCTTCAGCTTGCAAGTGTCCCGCTTTTTCCTACAAACATAATGAGGGTCATTATGGCCAAACAGTTCTATTTTTGTTTCATCAGACCAGCATCTTCACAAGGTCCTTGCTGTTGTTCTGGGATTGATTTGCACCTTTCGCACCAAAGGGCGTTCATCTTTAGGAGACAGTCTTCTTCCTGAGTGGTATGATGGCTGCGTGGTCCCTTGGTGTTGATACTTGCATACTATTGTTGGTACAGATGAACCCGGTACCTTCAGGAATTTGGAAATTGCTCCCAAGGATGAACCAGACTTTTGGAGGTAAACATTTTTTGTTGAGGTCTTTGTTGAGGTCTGATTTCTTTTCATTTTCCCATGATGTCAATTAAAGATGCACTGAGTTTGAAGGTAGGCCTTGAAATATATCCACAGGTACACCTCCAATTGACTCAAATTATGTAAATTAGCCTATCAGAAGCTTCTAAAGCCATATTATAATTTTCTGGAATGTTCCAAGCTGTTTAAAGGCACAGTCAACTTAGTGTATGTAAACTTCTGACCCACTTGAATTTTGATACAGTGAATTATAAGTGAATTAATCTGTCTATAAACAATTGTTGGAAAAATTACTTGTGTCATGCACAAAGTAAATGTCCTAACCGACTTGCCAGAACTATAGTTTGTTAACAAGAAATTTGTGGAGTGGTTGAAAAACGAGTGTCAATGACTCCAACCTAAGTGTATACAAACTTCCGACTTCAACTGTATACAGTGGGGCAAAAAAGTATTTAGTCAGCCACCAATTGTGCAAGTTTTCCCACTTAAAAAGATGAGAGAGGCCTGTAATTGTCATCATAGGTACACTTCAACTATGACAGACAAAATGAGAAGAAAAAAAATCTATTTGCAATTTATTTGCAAATTATGGTGGAAAATAAGTATTTGGTCAATAACAAAAGTTTATCTCAATAGTTTGTTATATACCCTTTGTTGGCAATGACAGAGGTCAAACGTTTTCTGTAAGTCTTCACAAGGTTTTCACACACTGTTGCTGGTATTTTGGCCCATTCCTCCATGCAGATCTCCTTTAGAGCAGTGATGTTTTGGGGCTGTTAGTGGGCAAAACTGACTTTCAACTCCCTCCAAAGATTTTCTATGGGGTTGAGATCTGGAGACTGGCTAGGCCACTCCAGGACCTTGAAATGCTTCTTACGAAGCCACTCCTTCGTTACCCGAGCGGTGTGTTTGGGATCATTGTCATGCTGAAAGACCCAGCCACGTTTCATCTTCAATGACCTTGCTGATGGTAGGCTTTGTTACTTTGGTCCAAGCTCTCTGCAGGTCATTCACTAGGTCCCCCCGTGTGGTTCTGGGATTTTTGCTCACCTTGTGATCATTTTGACCCCACGGGGTGAGATCTTGCGTGGAGCCCTAGATCGAGGGAGATTATCAGTGGTCTTGTATGTCTTCCATTTCCTAATAATTGCTCCCACAGTTGATTTCTTCAAACCAAGCTGCTTACCAATTGCAGAGTCAGTCTTCCCAGCCTGGTGCAGGTCTACAATTTTGTTTCCGGTGTCCTTTGACAGCTCTTTGGTCTTGGCCATAGTAGAGTTTGGAGTGTGACTGTTTGAGGTTGTGGACAGGTGTCTTTTACACTGATAACAAGTTCAAACAGGTGCCATTAATACAGGTAACGAGTGGAGGACAGAGGAGCCTCTTAAAGAAGAAGTTACAGGTCTGTGAGAGCCAGAAATCTTGCTTGTTTGCAGGTGACCAAATACTTATTTTCCACCATAATTTGCAAACAAATTCATAAAAAATCCTACAATGTGATTTTCAGGATTTATTTTTCTAATTTTGTCTGTCATAGTGAAGTGTACCTATGACGAAAATTACAGGCCTCTCTCATCTTTTTAAGTGGGGGAACATGCACAATTGGTGGCTGACTAAATACTTTTTTGCCCCACTGTATATATGCAAATCGTCTGATTAATTGATATCGGCTATTTTTGGTACTCCAATAAATCGGGATCGGTATCGGCTTTGAAAAATCATAATCGGTCGACCTCTACTGGATGTGTGTTGGGTCATTGTCCTGTTGAAAAACAAATGATAGTCCTACTATGCGCGAACCAGATGGGATGGCATATCGCTGCAGAATGCTGTGGTAGCCATGCTGGTTAAATGTGCCTTCAATTCTAAATAAATCACAGACAGTGTCACCAGCAAAGCACCCCCACACCACCACACCTCCTCTTCCATGGTCGGAACCACACTTGCAGAGATCATCCATTCACTTACTCTGCATCTCACAAAGACACGGCGGTTGGAACCAAAAATCTCACAATTTGGACTCATCAGACCAGAGGACAGATTTCCACCGGTCTAATGTCCATTGCTAGTGTATCTTGGCCCAAGCAAGTCTCTTCTTCTTATTGGTGTCCTTTAATAGTGGTTTCTTCGCAGAAATTTGACCATGAAGGCCTGATTCACACAGTCTCTGAACAGTAGATGGTGAGATGTGTCTGTTACTTGATCTCTGTGAAGCACTTATTTGTGTTGCAATTTCTGAGGCTGGTAACTCTAATACACGGATCATCTGCAGCAGAGGTAACTCTGGGTCTTCCTTTCCTGTGGTGATTCTCATGAGAGTCCGTTTCATCATAGTGCTTGATGGTTTTGCGACTGCGCTTGAAGAAACTTTCAAAGTTCTTGACATTGTCCAGATTGACTGACCGTTATGTCTTAAGATAATGATGGACTGTTGTTTCCCTTTGGTTATTTGAGCTGTTCTTGCCATAATATGGACTTGGCCTTTTACCAAATAGGGCTATATTCTGTATACCAACCCTACCTTGTCACAACATAACTGATTGGCTCAAACGCATTAAGAAGGAAAGAAATTCCACAAATTAACAGGGTACACTTGTTAGTTGAAATGCATTCCAGGTGACTACCTCATGAAGCTGGTTGAGAGAATGCCAAGATTGTGCAAAGCTGTCATCAAGGCAAAGGGTGGCTACTATATTTGAAGAATCTCAAATATATTTATGTGTTTAATACTTTTTTGGTTACTACATGATTTCATATGTGTTACTTCATAGTTTTGATGTCTTCCACAAGGAATACCTTTAACAATTTCCACCGATAATTTTTTACTTTGTATCTGCACTGTTCTTCAAGTCAATGTGTTTTTGCAAAATGTTCAGTGGACATTTTTTAAAGTAGTCTGTGTGATTTAACTTAACAATCATTGTTTTTTGTTTGACATACAATTTAAAGTGAATAATTTGTTTTACAGTGGAATTGCCGTAAGGCTAAAACGTGATCCGTTTCAAGAAGCATTTGAACGTAAATGCAATTATTGTTATTTTTAATCAAAATACATTTTTCAGACAGAAATGCCTTCTGGAACATGTGAACTTTAATGTACCCTAATAACAAAAGTGTATGCTAGCTGTAAATATGAATACAAATGTTAAATTACGAGCCTAATTGGTTTAGCCATGGAAAAAGTCAGGAACCTTCCCGCTAGCCATGATTGGCTAAGATAATGGGTAGGCTGGATATGCTGAGAGATGCGTTCGGATTGGTCTGCCATGTAACATGCTTCTGTCTATAACATGAGCTGTTCAGTATGTGTAGATAATCCTTGCTACCACAGCTTCTTTTCTTTTAAGATATCATGGACAACTGCAACTGCTCAACATTGCTGCCCTGAATTTAACAGGCGCTATTGACAAAGATCAGTGGGAAAAAGTTGTGATGGACTACTTTCTATAGGAGGATTGTGCAAAACTGACTCTCTCTGACTCTGAAAATGAATCAGACGATGAGGAAATCCCTCATTTAGGTCAAAACATTTTCATTGAACCAGACATTGTAGAGTCTTCTGATGACAGTGATGGGGAAAAATGGCGATAAACAATGTTGTTGTCACAGAAGAAGTTGACAGAGTTCTGAAATTAGTGGAATGCCCAGTGGATAGCTAAGGAGATGGAGAAAATTCTGGCATTTGATTGCAAATGCGGAGGGAGTCGAAAAGAGAACACAGAAGGCTGTTGTATAACACCTGTCTCCGGATTACATCTTCAAACTAAGGGCAAACATGGCATTTGTGACAGAGAGGGAACAGCATGTGTACGGATTAGAGTCTAGCTACATTTGTTAAATATTATTTGCATCTCAGAAGGCCATTTGCATTGCTAGTTATAGCCTAATGTTAGCTAGCTTACTAACGTTGAACCTAGTTGAATAGCTTTAGCTACCTGCTGATTCATGCATGGTGGCTAGCTATGACAATCAATTTGTATTGCTGGCAGTATGGGTTGGGATTATGGTTCATTGTTTAGCTCACTCTGTTTAGCACATGGCCTCACATGTGAATCCTTAAAGAGATGGTTGGGGCTAAGGTATAAGAGTGTGAAGAATACTGAATGGGTGTAGACAAAGAAGGGCTCTCCAGTATGTGTACCAAAACATTCAAGGGCCATTTTCCCGAAAGTGGGGTTATAAATGTATCAACTTTCAAAGCAGAATCATTGTTCCTAACTTTTTGCTACATAAGACCGAATCGAGGAGATGGTCACAAATGTCCAAGGTACGAGGCAAGATCACGACAGCTATGAGTCATCCATGTTTATATGTTTACACAACTTTTGACTCATGTAACTTTTTGCATTACACATAATTGAAGATCTTGACCCATTTTTGTATGTTTAGAAACAAACAATTACAACATTCAGAGTGTCGCAGTCATATACGTCCATTAGCTTAATCTGAAAGTAATCATAATGCATATCTGACTGAAAAAACAATTGAATCTCCATTTGTTATCCCTGGGACAGACTGGGGAAGGAACATTACGCATTTAATATTCATAGAAAATGTGAAAGAAAGATTGTTTAGATAGTATCTCTCTCTCTCGCTCTCAGCTAGGGTATTTTTCTCCCTTTAATGACCTCCCATGATGCTCACTGTTTGCATGGTAACCAAATATAATTGCCTGATGATCATGCATCGCTGCCTGCACATTACTGTGGCAAATTAGTGTGTCTATTCACAACCTAATGCCTTTCCCCTTCTCTTCTTCTTTTCTTCCAAAGATACATGATACACTACATATACAAAAGTATGTGGACACTCCTTCAAATTAGTGGATGCGGCTATTTCTGCCACACCAGTTGCTGATTTTCAACATGGCACCATCATCGGATACCAGCTTTCCAACAAATCAGTTTGTCAAATTTCTGCCCTGCTAGAGACACCCTGGTCAACTGTAAGTGCTGTTATTGTGAAGTGAAAACGTCTAGGAGCAACAACGGCTCAGCTGCGAAGTGGTAGGCCATACAAGCTCACAGAACAGGACCGCCGAGTGCTGAAGCGCGTAGCTTGTAAAAATCTTCTGTCCTCGGATGCAAAACTCATTACCGAGTTTCAAACTGCCTCAGCACAAGAACTGTTTGTTGGGAGCTTCATGAAATAGGTTTCCATGGCCGAGCAGCCGCACACAAGCCTAAGATCACCATGTGCAATGCCAAGCGTAGGCTGGAGTGGTGTAAAGCTTGCCACCATTGGACTCTGGAGCAGTGGAAATGCGTTCTCTGGAGTGATGAATCACGCTTCACCATCTGGCAGTCCGACAGACGAATCTGGGTTTGGCGGATGCCAGGAGAACAGTTCCAGTGAAAGGAAATCTTAACGCTAGTGCATACAATGACATTATAGACGTTTCTGTGCAACAGTTTGAGGTTCATGCAGTTTGGAAGAACTTGACTGGCCTGCACAGAGCCCTGACCTCAACCCCATCGAACACCTTTGGGGATTCATTGAAACGCCAATTGCGAGCCAGGTCTAATTGTCCGACCTCTCGAATGCTCGTGGCTGAATGGAAGCAAGTCCCCTCAGTAATGTTCCAACATCTAATGGGAAGCCTTCCCAGAAGAATGGAGGCTGTTATAGCAGCAAATGGGGGACCAACTCCATGTTAATGCCCATGATTTTGGAATGAGATGTTCAACGAGCAGGTGTCCACATGCGTTTGGTAATGTAGTGTATCTTAGAGTTGAAGCAGTGCGAGCCAGCTGCAAACAGACGTGCCCTTTTCTGTGACATTTGGAATAAATAAATGTGATTAGGAAGCTAATGCCAATATTTGCAGCCGTGGCACAAGGGGGTAATACAGATTGCGACTGCTGTTGATATCCAGGCAGTAAAAGGACCAGAACAATGGTGCCCTAGAGGTGGCCCTTATTAGGAAAGAGAAGGGATTGGGGACTATGGGATGGATTTCACTCTTACAACAGTCGATGGCAGTGTTATTTGCTGACAACATTTTGGTACATGCTCAGATAATCAGTGGTCAAATGGGATACACTACTATGACATTCCAAATGTCGGAATTCTTGTGAGGCCACCACAGAAAGTAACATCAAAATTGTCCTTGCTGTTGAGAAGAGAACTACTGGGTGTTTTATGCTCAAGTAACTCGGCTACAAAAACGTAAGTGAGTTCAGTGACCTTGCCAATGGAGAGAGTTTAACACAAAAAATAGTATGTTTTTTTTCTTCTTGAGAATGTTCGTGTGTCTGCATGCATGTGCATATGTCTGTGTGTCTACTAACGGCAGCTGCGAGCTCAGCCCTTGGTATATTCCCTCTTTTTTGTTGAAGAGAGGCCTTTATATGTATATGCAGCTGTCGGCCAAGTGTTGCTGGAACAGCTTGCCAGAGTAGACCTGTCAGGGAACGCTGGCACCTGAAGGGGGATCTTTGTCCATTCACAGCAGATGCTATCAAAATCTCTCTCTCCCTCTCCTTCATAATATTATGATTAATGACAGTAAGGTTACACAACTCGGTGACCAAGAGCCTTTTGGTTCATATAATGTAATTCGTGGACATAAACCTGAAAAAACACGATCGAACAGTAACTGGTAAAAACCTGTCCATTGACGTTAATGTACGGTAGCATCCACATCTGCTATCATTAGTGTTTAGGGAGAAAAACAATTGTCTGGGAAACACTAACAGGAGATTCCGTAAAGACTTTAATCACTGCAGCTTCACAAATCCATTAAAAACCATGCCGATAGGAATTAATCAAAATATATAAAACTATTCCAAAGGAGAGAAAAGTCGGTGCCAAGACGGCGTAGACGGCGGGATGGCTACACAGCGTTATCTTAGGATTTTGAGAGGTTAATGAGATATGAAGACAGGCTCGGACTGTTTTCTCAGCGCTAAACATCCAGAAAGGGATCCATTGAATAAAAAAAATCCCAACATAACAGAGAAATACATACTAATTTGTAATGAGTCAGGCCAATCATCGGCACACTTGCAAACAATTCATGTCCCTCTCAATATCATTGGATTGTCTCGCAAATGTGGTGCCACTTTTAGTAGCACCTGGGGCAGCACACTTGCACTGTATTCATGGATGCAATGGAAGCCAGTGAAGGCCAGACTAAATAAGGGTACATCTACTAGGCTTATATACAGTATAGCCTGTTGGTACTAAATAGGTGACAAGTCAATAACATTGGTAAATCACAGTTCCTTCAGAAAAGAGCCACACATAAGTAGGTGAGGGGGAAAAATGAATATTACTTCAAGTTATACTTCAGTTATACTGTAAGTGCATATGAAGCCATGTCTGTGTATAATAGCTATGTCACTTTAACTATCACTTAAGCTCTTTTAATAATACTGAACCAAGCTGATGGAATTGTGCTGGAAATAATGATACTAAAAATATATATCTGAGCCAGTCCAATACAGTTTGGGTTTGCACTAAAATACGGTCCATGATAAGATGAACAACCATGCTTTGGGTGTCCTCCACATAATCCATCCAACATTGCCCGGTTGAGCATGGTTGAGTACATAGAATAGACTAGAAATCAGAGTACGTAGAATAGACTAGAAATCACCTCAGAGCTTTCTCAAGCTAAAATTGCTCATGCATTAAGTGGGGAATATACACCGAATATTTTAAACATTACGAACAGCTTCCTAATATTGAGTCACCGCGTTCTGCCCCCAGAATAGCCTCAATTCGTCGGGGCTTGTACTCTACAAGGTGTCGAAAGTGTTCCACAGGGATGCTGGCCCATGTTGACTCCAATGCTCCCACAGTTGTGTCAAGTTGGCTGGATGTCCTTTGGGTGGTGGACCATTCTTGATACACAAGGGAAACTGTTGAGCGTGAAAAACACAACAGCTTTGCAGTTCTTGAAACAAACTGGTGTGCCTGGCACCTACTACCATACCCCGTTCAAAGGCACTTAAATATTTTGTCCTCTTCCTCTACACTTATTGAAGTAGATTTAACAAGTGATCATAGGTTTCACCTGGATTCACCTGGTCAGTCTATGTCATGGAAATATTTTATACAGGAAGATAATTGATGCGTTGTTAGGGCTGGTAGACTGACTTTCAAGGTTAATGTTAATTAAATTAATTCTGGTTTCTCTGAGGGAGATACTGCAGGTGTTGTAAGGGTTGTATCCAGTAGTCTTCTGCTGCTATGTCTCTGGCCTTTGTGTCATGAAGAAACGTCAGGCTGAAAATGCAAAGTAGGTTGCTGTATTTATTCATGGCCCTTTGGTGCAGAACTAATTATATTTACACTGATAACAACGCGCGTACACACACCATGGACGTAAGGAAGCTGGAGATGTACATGTACACTTGCATAAAAACACACACGCCCTATCGCTTTTTTATCTCATCTCTCGTTAGACATTGGGACATGAAATAGCACACCAGATTAACCCTGAATCCACTGTGGAGGGATTCAACATGAATCAAAGGACTTTTACCATGGTTATCGGATCCTGCAATTTGGGTGTCAGACATTCACTAAACAGAATATTTAATTTGGTTCAGGCATAGACATACACTTAGGTTGGAGTCATTAAAACTCGTTTTTCAACCACTCCACAAATGTCTTGTTAACAAACTAGTCGGTTAGGACATCTACTTTGTGCATGACACAAGTAATTTTTCCAACAATTGTTTACAGACAGATTAATTCACTTATAATTCACTGTATCACAATTCCAGTGGGTCAGAAGTTTACAAACACTAAGTTGACAGTGCCTTTAAACAGCTTGGAAAATCCCAGAAAATTATATCATGGCTTTAGAAGTGTCTGATAGGCTAATTGACATAATTTGAGTCAATAGGTGTACCTGTGGATGTATTTCAAGGCCTACCTTCAAACTCAGTGCCTCTTTGCTTGACATCATGGGAAAAACAAAAGATCCAGCCAAGATCTCAGAAAAAAATTGTAGACCTCAAAAAGTCTGGTTCAACCTTGGGAGCAATTTCCAAACGCCTGAAGGTACCACATTAATCTGTACAAACAATAGTACGCAAGTATAAACACCAAGGGACCACGCAGCCGTCAAACCACTTAGGAAGGAGACAAGTTCTGTCTCCTAGAGATGAACGTACTTTGGTGCGAAAAGTGCAAATCAATCCCAGAACAACAGCAAAGTACCTTGTGAAGATGCTGGAGGAAACAGGTACAAAAGTATCTATATCCACAGTAAAACGAGTCCTATATCGACATAACCTGAAAGGCCACTCAGCAAGGAAGATGCCACTGCTCCAAAACCGCCATAAAAAAGCCAGACTACAGTTTGTAACTCCACATGGGGACAAAGATTGTACTTTTTGTTTGTACAAAGATTGTACATAGGAGAAATGTCCTATGGTCTGATGAAACAAAAATAGAACTGTTTGGCCATAATGACCATCGTTATGTTTGGAGGGAAAAGGGGGAGGCTTGTAAGCCAAAGAACCCCATCCCAACTGTGAAGCAAGGGGGTGGCAGCATCATGTTGTGGGGGTGCTTTGCTGCAGGAGGGACTGGTGAACTTCACAAAATAGATGGCATCATGAGGGGGGAAAATGATGTGGATATATTGAAGCAAATGGCTTAAGGACAACAAAGTCAAGATATCAGAGTGGTCATCACAAAGCCCTGACCTCAATCCTATAGAAATTTTGTGGGCAAAATATTATTTTTGTTATATTTTTGTTTATATCACATAATATAATTTAAAAAGATGCATTATGGTCTGTAATAGAATAAATGTGGCAAAAATGGTGGGGGGAGTGTTAGTGTCAACACAGTGCACCCTACCAGTGATCTAGTGCATTTCGGACATTGTTGGTTCAGGCAGGTGTAATGAGGTGGAAGCCCCAAAATTAGCTCACTTTCATGTCTTTTAACTCAAAAATTGTTTTAGGATAATTGAGCTGCCGCCTGCCAGTATTCTAAATCCCAACCCAGTGCAGCGACTGGCATCTGTTTGATATGATATTGTGTTCATGTTGATTGCGGTGTCATAAAGGACATAAAGGGAGTAATCAGCTTTCTTATTAACACAGATTTTCATGTCCTGACCGAATTAGTACTACCCATGGATAGCTGAGGATGTAGTCATATTGCCAATTGTTGCCTTGTCTTCAAGGCCTTGTTCACTGGGGAGATAAACACAGTGCCAAATATCATTCTCTTTGCTGGGAGAATGTGGGAGTGTATACTGCCCTCCACATATCTTCATTCTCCCTGTACATTCTCCCAGTACACCAGCGGTAGAGTAATGAAGGAGCTATATCTTCTGTCCCTGTGATCAATGAGTCGACTGGTCACTTTTGGCACATTTTAATCTGTGGAGAGGTTGGGATGGGATTGCCTCTGTCTAAGGACAGAGCAGGTCTGTAAATGATTTGCTGGTGAACGGGAAGGAAGCGGAGGAGAGAAGGGCTTGCTGAGTGCCACCGTGCAGGAGATTCAAATGTGGCCAAAGGAGGAATTTATGACATTCATCAATGAGCCATTGGAAGGGAATGGTCAGTGTGATAATGGCTTTGAAACAACATAGTTTCCATGGAGAATTATAGTGTTGATACTTCTGCTTTTGTTACAGGTTTTGTTGGGTTGTTTTGTGGAAATCTATTTAAAAAGTGACATATGGAAGCATTTCACATACTATAGTGTTTTAAAATCCCATATGGTTCCCCAAACAGGGTTAATTAAAAGCAGAGAGTCCCCATGTGAACCCCTAGGGAACGATCAAGATATGAGCAGTTTGATGTGTATATGATATGTATATCCTGGAATACAGTACATATTCATAATCTGTGATTCTGCAGGCCTATCTGTTGGAAGTGAAATGCTATAAAGTATGTTGACAGCTCCACTGAAGGTTGCAGCTTCCTCAGATGAATTTTGGGACATTGCTGTGCTCCAAACACATACACACTCACAAGTGTGGGTGCACACACACACTGCCACCAGCATATAAGCCACAAATCACAGCTAGTTCCATGTCAGTGTGTGATTCACAATATCTCACAGCTTCATAGAACCTTAAGCTCTCCTCTCCCTACTTAAACACAGCCTTCTCCCCAGGGGGGTGTACAGTAAGACCTACGTCACATCACACATTCACATGGATTCATAGGGAGAGACTGCACTTGACTGCTCTCTCACCTGTCTCCATGTACCTCTATTGAAGATCATCAAATCTATCGCTAGGCTGAGCGCCTCAATACACCTCACTGTTAACCCACCCCCGCTCCCACTCAATAATCCTCTCCCTCAAGCTCCAGTCCTGTCTTTGTATTCCTGAACTCCTGGTCTCCATCGGTAACCGTTACCCAGGCAACAGAACAGACGGAGGGAAGGTGAGCAGTGAGGCAATAAGGAAGGAGAAAAACAAATTCTAAACCAGGACATGGTTTCCCCAAGACAATGCAACCATGGTACACCGGTACAATGGCCCAATGGTATGGCAATGAACACTGCTTTATGTGAGCTACATGACATTTCAGAAACGAATTCAGTTTTGGCCGTGAATCCAGCTGCACCACAATTGCACAATTCTCCTCAGTGGTGGTGGCGGTGGTGTGTCTGTGTGTGTGCATGTGTTTGTGTGTGCTTGTGTGTGTGCGCGAGTGAGTGGAAGAAGAAATGCCTTTCATAGAGCCTTTAAGACTTGCCAGCCAGACGATCACACAAGTTGTAGCTACTCATTCAATACCAGACTGGGCTGAGTGGAGCCTGGAATCAACACTGTGCTCACAAGCCTAGGTTTAGAAGAAGGAAGCTGAGCCACACAAGATGCCATAACATAAAATCCCTGAAGCAATTATCAGCAGACAAAAAATTATCACTAAAAACATAGATCACCCAAGAAGAAACCTTAGACATTTAAAACATTCATGCGACGAAAAGCAGGAATGGATGGCGTTCCCATAGAATTATATTCAAGTAGCGCCCCTATTTACACAAATGACAACACACGTCGCGCAATTCAGTACTTCCTGGTTCCATGTATCAAAGTTATTTCAGTTATAGTAAAACCAGGAAAATCTGGAGAGTCCCCTGGTGATTACAGATCTATAAGTTGAATAAACTGTGACAATAAAATAATAACAAAGGTTATAAGCAATAGAATGGCAAAAGTGTAACCGGACTTTATACATATCAATCAAACAGGGTTTAATAAACATAGACACTTACAAACAAATACAAGGGCATGTTTCAGTTGAATACAATAAGCAAAATAGCTAGATATAGATTCATCAATAATGCTGTTGATGCTGAAAAAGCTGTTGACTGTCTTGAATGGCCTTTTCTATTCTAAAACATTGGACGCTTTCAACTTTCCAGCAGAAATAATGCATTAAATAGACATTTTATATCAAAAAAGCAAAAAATACATTATCTGATGAAATAGCTTTAGAAAGGGGCAGGGATGTCCCATCACATCCCTCCTGTTTGCACTGGCAATTAGACAGGACACAAACGTAACAGGTATCAGTATTGGTAAACATGAATATAAACTAAACTTATTTGCAGATGTTTTCCTGAAATACTTGAACAATATTGAAAGCTCAATGCCCCCTTTGCTAAAAAATATTTTCATAATACTCCAAAATCTCAGGATATGAAAAAAATAAACATAATGGCAATAGGAAAAATATCTCATGATCTACAGAAACCCTTTAAGTGGACCACAAAAAATATGAAATACTTAGTATGCTTAATAAGGTGACAACAAACAACACATATATACAGTGGGGGAAAAAAGTATTTAGTCAGCTACCAAATTACAGGCCTCTCTCATCTTTTAAGTGGGAGAACTTGCACAATTGGTGGCTGACTAAATACTTTTTTGCCCCACTGTACGTGTATGCTTTGTATTGTTTATAAAATATAAAATGAAATCCCTAAATTTTAATTGTAAGATATCTTAACATTTAGGACATAAACACATGCATCCCTATAGTATCCAGCCACTACATTAGCCTACTGTGTGTAACCATCGTAATTGTAAAAGCAGTAGAAATTTCTAAACTACAATGCACAGCAGAACTATACCATAGCACACGCGCACGCAAGCTCGCTTGCTTGCACACGCACGCTCGCTCGCACACACACACACACACACACACACACACACACACACACACACACACACACACACACACACACACACACACACACACACACACACACACACACACACACACACACACACACACACACACACACACACACACACAAACACACACACACACACACACATCATATTATGTTGACGTTAGCCACAGTGCAGGAAGGCTTCATATGTAAAAACTGTCAAGCCTCAGTATTGAATTCTGATTGGGAAATATGAGAGAGAGAGAGCATCAATCAAAGTGCTCTGAGGTGCTTACCAAAGCACATCCAGAAGAAAGCAGCATTTGTGATGCTTCTATAGGCTTTGAATAGTCTCAGCATATTGCACTAAAGCAATGACTTATCCAGACAAAACTATGAGCTATCCATACAAAACAATGAGCCAATACTTAGGAGAGATATGAGGCATTTCAAATGCAAGTATGAGGCATTTCAAGTTGTGTCTCAACTTGATGCAATGTCCCAATAGACAGTATAGCCATAATTGCTGGAAGGAAACTCTACCAGCATTGAATTCATTGGCATTGGAATTTACTTGCTTTTCCTCCTGCTGAGTTCTGTTTTCATGAACCTCTAGGATACAAAAGAGTAATTCTGTGCAGATCTACCATGCAATCAAGTTAGGTCTGATGGGCTGGTCTGGAGCTTGAAGATGATGCTCCTTGTGCTGAAAGGGAGCAGACGGGACAATTCCTTTGACTATTCCTTCTTCCCGCCATCTGTCTATCCTACGCCTTCTCTCTCCTACTTGTATTTCATCTCTCTTTTCCACATTCTCTCTCTCTCTCTCTCTCTCTCTCTCTCTCTCTCTCTCTCTCTCTCTCTCTCTCTCTCTCTCTCTCTCTCTCTCTCTCTCTCTCTCTGCTGTCCCTCACATGATAGACCTCTTCACCACAGTTTGCAGCAGCCCACACTTCACTGAAGCACTCCACAGTCTTGCACCCACTCTCTCAACGCCCCTACTCTCCAACTATTGATTCCTTCCTTTCTTTATACAGGTGGCAGCCATAAGCCAGTCAGCAGGGTTATAAGACTTATAGCAGTCTGCTCCTATTCTCCCTAAGGGACATGTAAAGGTACCTATATATCCTCTATAACCACAGCCTTCACATTGTAAATGCACTCCTATAATACACATCTCCCATGTAGTCCTTCTATAAGTGTCTCTTACAACAATAAAGTGCTGTTATATAGGCGTACGCTAAGTACAGTTACAATGTGTGTGAGGAATGACGAGTAATGAAACACCCTATTTAGGCCTAGCTAAGTGTCTGTAGGCCAAAGGTTTAAATGCTAGGGAGTATGGGATCTGACAGTCTACAACAGATGCATGTGTATCTGATAACAGTGGATATTAAAATTGTCCCGCATCAAGTCCCGCTTAAATCGAACATTAATACTTCATCCCCCACAATGATTAGGTGTAAATCCAGTAAAATATTAATTTGCCCCATACGCACACGTCTAATATATAAGCTCTTCATTTTAGATATCCACACAAGCCCTCGCTGGAGAGTGCAGGCAGAGAGGGAGGAAAATAATCTGTTGTGCTTTAAAGGAGGTCAATTAAAAATAACACAGTGGGCCACAGGGGGCTGTTCTCCAAAAGCACCTTAAGCCTTGTGCAAAGTTAATAACTCATGATGAGAAAACTCTGGCTTTGAACTGAGAATACAAATAGCACAGAAGACAAAGTGAAAGGCTTTCGCAAAGTTAAAAGTTATTCAAATTAAAGGCGATGTGCATGAAGGGGGGGGTTCTCAGCTTACAAGGACCCGCTAGAGAACACTGTCTGGCGTTCCCTTTAGCCCACACATCAGATTTATCTACAGTGTTGCAGTCAACCTAAATAAATAACATCGTAAAAATAAAAATAAATCACTGAATGTGGTCGTGTTTTAAGAATAGTTTGTTTATCTGTATTTGCTTGTACGAATATGTTTTGTATTATTCCACAAAGGTCTACTGCTACACATATTTTCTTGCAATAAAAACATTTTATTAGTAAGTAATACAGTCCAGTTAGAGCTTATTTTGACAAAGTAAAATGTAAAACAGAATAATATCAAGCCGCAAGGTGCGCGGTCAAATTATTTTCCGGAAACATAAGTGCTAATGCTTGGTAACACATGTAAATAATAAATTGCATAAAGAAATATTTGCCAAATGTATCCCTGAAAAGATAGAACAAGGGTCATTTATTGATTGTATGGGAACCTGTATTGTGCCCTTACCCGTGCCACAGTCAGCACACAGCTTCGGTGGTTTGTCTGACCAAGACCCAAAAAGAAATTGGTTGCACTCTACAGAGATTTCATGGGCCTTGTTCCGTGTGCACCTGCCGAGCTGGCACTGTTTCTTATTTTCTCTCCCGGGTGTGAGCTATAGAGTGTGTGGAAAATTATGTTTTAGCTGCCTTCCCTGTCTCAATTAGGCCTGTTCTGTTTTTTATTCGGTGAGCCTGGGGCAACTGAGACTCAAAGTCGACATCAGAATCAGAAGAAGACTCTTGATTAGCATGGTCGACTTCAGGCTCAATATCTCATCCTTCATCCGACTCCAGCTCATCCAAATTCTGTAACATCTGCAACGCTGTCAGAGCGTCCATTCGTTTGGTTTGGCTTGCCATTATGAACTATACATGCTGTACGTTGAACTCAATGTATGATTTGAATCTCGCCTAGAGGAGATTCATTTCCAGCCTTTCAGAATAAAATAATTAGACAGCCCACAATGGCCACTATTCTTCATCCTCCTTACCATTCAAATTAAATCACCCTCTTCCTAACATCAAGACAGCAACAGCCCTTGAAGTGGATCCACAGCACCTGGACATGTGTTGGAGGCCCTGCTGTAAGCTTGGACAGGGGAGGAAGCAGGCAAAATGCATGGGAACCTTGCCAGGGCCTCATAACGGACAGCCCCTGGTACTATTACAACTATTACTCGGTACCCAGAGCACCAGGCCCTGCAGGATCTCCTGTCCTTCCCACATATGGTGATGCTCGCTGGTTAGAGAAAGAGAGCACTGGCTGGAGGCAGGCAGCTCCTCGTGTCCTCATTGCAGGCTAATTTGGGGTAATTAGGCAGTTCCAGTGGTCCCACTGCTACCTGTGGCCTCATATATACAGTATTCATATGTAGAGGATACAGTGTATAGACGGAGGAAGACAGCTATGGGGATACTGTGGAATAAACAACGAGTAGGGTGTATGATGAATGGCATTGATTTCAATGACAGTGCAGATAGATAGATAGATAGATAGATAGATAGATAGATAGATAGATAGATAGATAGATAGATAGATAGATAGATAGATAGATAGATAGATAGATAGATAGATAGATAGATAGATAGATAGATAGATAGATAGATAGATAGATAGATAGATAGATAGATAGATAGATAGATAGATAGATAGATAGATAGATAGATAGATAGATATACAGTTGAAGTCTGAAGTTTAAAAACACTTAGGTTGGAGTCATTAAAATGCCTTTTTCATAATATTTACTTGAAACATATATTGTTTGCGCTCAATTTGAACCAACACATCAGACCAACAACAAATGGGCATGAGTAATGGAAAAAGGCTTATATTACAAGGGAGGAGATATGAATTATTGCTACGATATACCAGACAGCTTATTTCTTATTTCCTTACTTCAGGGGTTCCAAAACTTTTTTTGGCTGTGATCCCATTTTTTTTTGTTGCAACCCCACAATTTAATAAATCAAATCAAACTTTACTTGTCACTTCCCCTGAATAGAACAAGTGTAGACCTTACCGTGAAATGTTTACTTACAAGCCCTTAAACCAACAGTGCAGTTCAAAAAGAGTTAAGAAAATATTTACAAAATAAACTAAAGTAAAACAAAACAAAAAGTAACACGGTAACGAGGCTATATACAGGGGGTACCGGTACCGAGTCAGTGTGCAGGGGGTACCGGTACCGAGTCAGTGTGCAGGGGGTACAGGTCAGTAACGAGGCTATATACAGGGGGTACCGGTACCGAGTCAGTGTGCAGGGGTACCGGTACCGAGTCAGTGTGCGGGGGTACAGGTCAGTAACGAGGCTATATACAGGGGGTACCGGTACCGAGTCAGTGTGCGGGGGTACAGGTCAGTAACGATGCTATATACAGGGGGTACCGGTACTGAGTCAGTGTGCGGGGGTACAGGTGGGTAACGATGCTATATACAGGGGGTACCGGTACCGAGTCAGTGTGCAGGGGGTACAGGTCAGTAACGATGCTATATACAGGGGGTACCGGTACCGAGTCAGTGTGCAGGGGTACACGTCAGTAACGATGCTATATACAGGGGGTACCGGTACTGAGTCAGTGTGCGGGGGTACAGGTCAGTAACGAGGCTATATACAGGGGGTACCGGTACTGAGTCAGTGTGCGGGGGTACAGGTCAGTAATGATGCTATATACAGGGGGTACCGGTACCGAGTCAGTGTGCGGGGGTACAGGTCAGTAACGATGCTATATACAGGGGGTACCGGTACCGAGTCAGTGTGCGGGGGTACAGGTCAGTAACGATGCTATATACAGGGGGTACAGGTACCGAGTCAGTGTGCGGGGGTACAGGTCAGTAACGAGGCTATATACAGGGGGTACCGGTACCGAGTCAGTGTGCAGGGGGTACAGGTCAGTAACGAGGCTATATACAGGGGGTACCGGTACCGAGTCAGTGTGCAGGGGGTACAGGTCAGTAACGAGGCTATATACAGGGGGTACCGGTACAGAGTCAGTGTGCGGGGGTACAGGTCAGTAACGAGGCTATATACAGGGGGTACCGGTACCGAGTCAGTGTGCGGGGGTACAGGTCAGTAACGAGGCTATATACAGGGGGTACCGGTACCGAGTCAGTGTGCGGGGGTACAGGTCAGTAACGAGGCTATATACAGGGGGTACCGGTACCGAGTCAGTGTGCGGGGTTACAGGTTAGAGGATCCTTTGTACATGTAGGTAGGGGAAGTGACTATGCATAGATAATAAACAGCGAGTAGCAGCATTGTATAAAACAAATGGGGGGGAGAGGGGGGGGTAAATGTAATAGTCCGGTGGCCATTTGATTAATTGTTCTGCAGTCTTATGGCTTGGGGATAGAAGCTTTTAAAGAGGTTTATGGTCCTAGACTTGGCGCTCCGGTTTCACCTGCTGTGCGGTAGCAGAAACAACAGTCTATGACTTGTGTGACTGAAGTCTCTGACAATTTTATGGGCTTTCCTCTGACATCGTCTATTACATAGGTCCTGGATTGCAGGAAGCTTGGCCCCAGTGATGTACTGGGCCATAAGCACTACATTCTGTAGCGCCTTGCGGTCAGATGCCGAGCAGTTACCATACCAGGCGGTAATGTAACCAGTCTCTCGATGGTGCAGCTGTAGAACTTTTTGAGGATCTGGGGACCCATGCCAAACCGTTTCAGTCATCTGAGGGGGAAAATGTTTTGTCGTGCCCTCTTCACGACCGCCTTGGTGTGTTTGGACCATGATAGATCATTGCTGATGTGGACACCAAGGAACTTGAAACTCTCGATCCACTCCACTACAGCCCTGTTGATGGGAATGGGGGCCTGTTTGGCCCGCTGTTTCCTGTAGTCCACGATCAGCTCCTTTGTCTTGCTCACACTGAGGGAAAGGTTGTTGTCATGGCACCAAACTGACAGTTCTCTGACCTCCTCCATATAGGCCGTCTCATTGTTGTCAGGGATGAGGCCTACTACCACTGTTGTGTAATCAGCAAACTTAATGATGGTGTTGGAGTCATGTTTGGCCACGCAGTCGTAGGTGAACAGGGGATACAGGAGGGGACTAAGTACACACCCCTGAGGGGCCACAGTGTTGAGGATCAGCGTGGCAGACGTGTTGCTGCCTACCCTTACCACCTGGGGGCAGCCCGTCAGGAAGTCCAGGATCCAGTCGCAGAGGGAGGTGTTTAGTCCCAGGGTCCTTAGCTTAGTGATGAGCTTAGAGGGCACTATGGTGTTGAACGCTGAGCTGTAGTCAATGAACAGCATTCTCACATAGGTGTTCCTTATGTCCAGGTGAGAAAGGGAGGTGTGGAGTACGATTGAGATTGCGTCATCTGTGGATCTGTTGGGGCGGTATGTGAATTGGAGTGGGTCTAGGGTGTGAGCCATGACCAGTATTTCAAAGCACGGCTTCATGGCTACTGATGTGAGTGCCACGGGGCCGTAATCATTTAGGCAGGTTACCTTTGCTTCCTTGGGCACAGGGACTATGGTGGTCTGCTTGAAACATGTAGGCATTACGGACTCAGAAAAGGAGAGGTTGAAAATGTCACTGAAGACACTTGCCAGTTGGTCCGTGCATGCTTTGAGTACACGTCCTGATAATCCATCTGGCCCCGTGGCTTTCTGAATGTCGACCTGTTTAAAGGTCTTGCTCACATTGGCTACTGCGAGCGTTATCATACAGTCATCCAGAACAGCTGGTGCTCTCCTGCATGCTTCAACGTTGCTTGCCTCGATGTGCGCATAAAAGGCATTTAGCTCATCTGGTAGGCTCGCGTCAGGTAGAAGTTATGTGATCAAAGGCCAATGTTTACTTTTAAAATTTGGGCTACGACAGTCTATTACAAATCATTTTGACAGTATTTCAATCTGAAGACAGTATAGTTTGAAGGGACTGAAATGCATCAGAAAAGGAATTTCAGAAGATCATCCGGTAATATTTTTGTTACAAACTCTGAGTAGAAAATAATATCATCAGAGATATATCCCAAAGTCTGTTTAGTGCCTGGTCATGTCCACTCGGTTCCAACGGCTTGTGGGCATAGCAGAGAGAAACAGTACGTACGTTCATGTTCCTGAGGCCCTTATCTTTGAGTGATAATATTTTGTAGCTTAAACCATTCAATAGATAGAGCCACATTTCTAAGAAGAAAACAGAAACCGCTCTTTTTATTACAACCGCATCTAGCAGCTACCGGAGGTTACTGATATAACCCCGGTTCTATGAACCACGCAACCCTATTTTAACATCCGGTGACCCCACATGGGGAATGCAACCCCTAGTTTGGGAAACCCTACTTTGTCTGGGGCTTTATGCTTTAACCAGGGAATAAAAGCATCTCTCGCTTTCTCTCTCATGGCATACTGACACAGTCAAAATGTCCCCAGTCATTGGAATCGGAAACGCGGAGGCGGCCTAAGTTGCTCAGCACAGTGCAAGACAGATGAACCACACTTTGTTGTGTTGCGGCACTAGCATAAAAACGCTAGCAACGTTTTAAACATTGATCACCCCTGACAGACAGCACAGAGAATTATGATACATTTATGTGGATCGGGTGGAAAAGTGACACTCAGCTCTTCCCATTTCAGCAGAATGTCTACTGCTTTATTTTTTACTCTGAACATTAAAATGGGAAAAATATTCACATTCAGATTTTGTCTGTCTTGCAAATCATACACGTGTTTCAGTTAAAGTTTGGCAGCTTTTCAGCAAGGGAATTTTACTCTGTAACCTTGCACACTAAAAGACTCTTCATGAAAACAAACCTTCAGCAGCTTATGCAATCTAGCCTCTTCTGTATGATACATACAGTGGGATCGGGAATTACTGTAAATATTATTGTAAATATTATTGTAAATAATACAAATACTGAGCTAGATTCTTTGCAAAAAACAACAAATGATATTATTTTATACTAATACAATTGCTCAGAGAAACAAAAACAAAAAAATCTCAGAAAGATAGGTGATAAAATAATTTTGACCCGTTTTCAATACTCCAGCACCGTCCCTTTGCGAGGATAACAACACTGAGCCTTTTTCTAAAATGTTTGAGATTGGAGAACACATTGGAATGGATCTTAGAACAGTCCACTATACAGAATCTTTCCAGATCCTTCATATCCTTTGTGTGCACTTCTGGACTTCCGTCCTCTCCAATTCAAACCACAGGTCTTCAATAATAATACTAACTTTTTGTATAGAGCCTTTCAATACAAGTAACAAAGTGCTTCACATCATAAAATATAAGTACTAACACAGAAACAAATACAGGAGGAAGGAGAATTATATAATCATCAATTAAGAGCATCTTTATAAAAGTGTGTCTACAGAAGGGATTTAAAAAGAGGCACTGAATCTGCAAGCCTGATCGCCACTGGCAGAACATTCCCAATTATAGGGTCCCTAAAGGCAAACGTCTGGTCTCCTTTCGTTTTCAACCTAGAATTGGAATGGTCAACAGTGCCCTGCCAGAGGAGCTCTGGCGCTATAGAAGGGGGCTAAACCAAGCCAAGCAAATGTGATCATTCAAATGTTTCCATCTGTTCTAAAAGTGACTGGTAGCCAGTTTAGATAAGCTAAACTATGTGTGATATGGTTACATTTCCTGGTGCCTGTTTGTCACGCCCTGGCCATAGAGAGGCTTTTTATTCTCTATTTTGGTTAGGCCAGGGTGTGAGTAGGGTGGGCATTCTATGTTCTTTTTATTTATTTGTTTTTGGCCGGGTATGGTTCTCAATCAGGGACAGCTGTCTGTCGTTGTCTCTGATTGAGAACCATACCTAGGTAGCTCTTGCCCACATGGGTTTTGTGGGTAGTTGTTTTCTGTTTCTTATCTGTACCAGACAGAACTGTTTCGGGTATTCTTTTTGTCATTTTTGTATTAAGTGTTCAGTTGCTAATAAATTCATTATGAACACGTACAACGCTTCACCTTGGTCCTCACCTTCTTCTCTTGAATGCCGTGACACTGTTAAAAGTCTTTCTGCAGCATTTTCAATGAACTGTAGATTGAGTCATGTATACTGTACAAAGAGTTACAGTAATCTAGGAGTGAAGAAATAAAAGCACTGGGGTTCAAGTCCGGAGACTGAGACGGGCCATTGCAAACTTATATTTTGTGGTCAATTAAGCATTTGTTTACGGATTTTGAAATAGAGGTCTCTGCCCAGGCAGAGTGGGTTTGGCCTTCGAAAGAACAATGCATATGCAGAAAATACCTCATCCCTACTGTAAAATATTATGGTAGATCTTTGATGTTGTGGGGCTATTTTGCTTCCACTTGTCCTGGGACTCTTGTTAAGGTAAACGGCATCATTAGCTATCCTAACTTCCAGAACATTTTAGCCAAAAACCTTGTTGCCTCTGCTAGGAGACTGAAACGTGGCCTCAAGTGAATCTTTCATCAAGACAATAACCTTAAGCACAAAGAAATGATTAACTGACCACAAAATCAACATTGTGCAATGGCCATCTCAGACTTGAACCTCATTGAAAACCAGTGGTTTGACATGAAAAGGGCAGTCGATAAGCGCACACGAAGGACATCAAGGATCTGGAAAGATTCATTATTTTGTAAAAACATATTTTGCATACAATATAGCTCAGTATTTGTATTATTTATTTGAGGGAAAAAAATACTATCTTTATCAAGAGATCCAATATTTCCGGACCCCACCTTATGTGTTATGTACCCAATGATCTACGGAGTTTTGAACACATCACTTTACAGTTGTAAATAAAGGAGAAACTTAAAGCACAATTGTTTGCTATGTATTTATCACATGATGTGAGTGATATATGCTTGTATGTCCCCGAGGAGAGAAAAACTCTGTTGTTTAAACGGCAATAAAGTCATTGCTGCTGACATGGCTTAATGGATGTGTTGTGAGGAACCTCCATTCGTCTTTGGAAGTGAGATCAACCCTTTTCTTCCCTCCCAGCACTGAGATTAGCTAGCTGAATATAATCTCCCCATAGGCTTATACGGGCTTGACATTTGATAGGCTAATGTTAGTGAAGCTATCATGGTGTGTGCTGAAATACCACCGCTGGATATTCCCTGTAATGATTTCAGGGGAATATTCACTCCTTTACCTTTGCTCATCATTTCAAGTGAGGAGAGAGAGAGATAGAGACAGAGAGTGTGTGATAGAAAGAGAGAGTAGTTTCTTATTAAGCAGTGTAATTTGAATCTGTCCAAGAGAGACGCCAAAGGGAATAGGAATGGACATAACAATTTTGACTGTGACAAAAAAAATAAATGCTGCTTTGGCTGCAAGCGAGCTCAGATACTGTCAATATTGTGCTGCATGAACGGAAGGCACTGCCACAGTGGACTAATGTGTTTATTTGGCATATTGTAATTTAAATATCTCCCTCTAATTCAGTGGCTGACTGCTAGTTCTCTCCTTTCTCTCTATTCCACAACAACAAATCCTTCAGTCCTTGTCATCTGTTCCTGTCAAGGCCCAAGCAAAGCCTGTAATCAAACACTACCAGGGTGTAAACAAAAGTGTGGAAGCAAGTAATGCCTTTATTGACTGCCAAACTTGAGCTCGCCACCATTGGCTCGCACTCTGACCAATGGCACACAACAGCTTGTCATTGGCTGCAGTATTGATACCATTCCAACTTCAATGACTGATATAGTTGCCTTGATGCTCCTGAATTAAAGACAAACCCTAAAATGAAAACACAAGATGGCCGCCATAATCATATCCATCTATAATACAAATGTGGATGCTAACAAGTAATTTAATGACAAATGTCTTACCACAGAATGTCACTGAACAAATATATAAACACAACATATAAAGTGTTGGTCCAATGTTTCGTGATCCAAAAAAAAATAATAGATCTCAGAAATGTTACATATGCACAAAAATCTTATTTCTCTCAAATGTTATGCACAAATGTGTTTACATCCCTGTTAGTGAGCATTTCTCCTTTGCCAAGATAATCCATCCACTTGACAGGTGTGGCATATCAAGAAGCTGATTAAACTGCATGATCATTACACAGGTGCACCTTGTGCTGGGGGACAATAAACAGCCACTCTAAAATGTGCCATTTTGCCACACAACATAATGCCACAGATGTCTCAAGCAATTAGCATGCTGTCTACAGGAATGTCCACCAGAGCTGTTGACAGATAATTTAATGTTAATTCCTCTATCATAAGCCGCCTCCAACTTTGTTTGAGATAATTTGGCAGTACGTCAAACTGGCCTCACAACCACAGACCACGTGTAACCACACCAGCCCAGGACCTCCACATCCGGCTTCTTCACCATCGTCTGAGACCAGCTACCCGGACATCTGATGAAACTGTGGGTTTCCACAACCAAAGAATTTCTGCCCAAACTGTCAGAAACCGTCTCAGGGAAGCTCATATGCATGCGCAATGTCCTCACCAGGGTCTTGACCTGACCGCAGTTCAGCATCGTAACAGTCTTCAGTGGGATCTTCACTTCTGTATGGTGCCGTGTGGGTGAGTGGTTTGCTGATGTCAGCGTTGTGAACAGAGTGCCCCATAGTGGCGGTGAGGGTATGGTATGGGTAGGCATAAGCTACGGACCACGAACAGAAAGCATTTTATTGATAGCAATTTGAATGCAGAGATATCGTGACAAGATCCTGAGACCCATCACCTCATGTTTCAGCATGATAGCGCACGGCCCGATGTAGCAAGGATCTGTACACAATTCCTGGAAGCTGAAAATGTCCCAGTTCTTCCATGGCCTGCATACTCACCAGAGATTTTATCCATTGAGCTCTGGATTGATATTTACGACAGCACAGCCATTGAAGAGGAGTGGGAAAACATTCCACAGGCCACTCTATGTGAAGGAGATGTGTCGCGCTGCATGAGGAAAATGGTGGTCACACCAGATACTGACAGGTTTTCTGATCCACACCCCTACCTTTTTTAAAGGTACTTGTGACCAATAGATGCATATCAGTATTCACAGTCATGTGAAATCCATAGATTAGGGCCTAATGAATTTATATCAAATGACTGATTTCCTTATATGAACTGTAACTCAGTAAAATCTTTGAAATTGTTGCATGTTGCATTTATATTTTTGGTCAGTATAATTCAGTGAGATGAAGAGTAATTTTAGGCATACGTCTAAAGGACAATTATCTCTTCTGAGTAGATCACTTTCCTAATAAAACTTCATTCTAGAACTTTACACCCCGGTCCCTTTCAGCTGCTGGCTACTGTGCCTGTTTAATTGATTGATTTGGTATTCATGACGTGATACCATGCAAATTTATAAAATGAAAGGAACCGAAAGGTGGCCGGGAACAATTAAACATGGAACAATTAAAACAGAACAATAACTGAATGTGTCCCTGCCCATTATGTCAGCTTGTTTCGGTAAAGCCGCAATTATGGGCGGACACTGTGTGTGTAGGGACCTGTGAGCTCTGTGTGCCTTAGTGACCCTCCACTCTCTGACCATCGATCACCACTGACTGGTTAATTATAAAGTGGTGGTTCCTAGCATGTAGGGTGGTGCTCTTTTCCTCTACGCATATCCTGCAGGAGAGTGATGATAAGGATACTATTCCTATACCTTTACACAGTAAATGTAATATGAATGATTGAGCCTAGGAATGGACGGAGTGGTGTGAAAATTTCACGAGGTTCATGGTTCTAAAAGAGAAGTGAATAATAGTCTGCAGTGCTGGTCTAAAGGGTAGCGTTTCACACATATCCATATTTATAGTATACAAATGGATGCCTTTTCGATTTCTGCTTTGGAAGATACTGTATGTACACCCAGCACTCATGCCAAGATCTAGTCACTTTTACCCCTACCCACATATACATACTGCAATTACCTTAACTACCTCATACCCCTGTACATTGACTCGGTACTGGTACTCCTTGTAGCCTATTTGTCATGTTCTGACCTTTATTTCCTGTGTTTTGTATTTAGTTAGTATGGTCAGGGCGTGAGTTGGGTGGGCAGTCTATGTTTGATTTTCTATGATTTGGGGTTTTCTATGTTTCAGCCTAGTATGGTTCTCAATCAGAGGCAGGTGTCATTAGTTGTCTCTGATTGAGAATCATACTTAGGTAGCCTGGGTGTCACTGTGTGTTTGTGGGTGATTGTTCCTGTCTTTGTGTTTGCACCAGATGGGACTGTTTTAGGTTTTCTCACATTTGTTGTTTTTGTTAGTTATCTCATGTGTAGTTTCTTTATCAATTAAAGAATATGAATAACCACCACGCTGCGCTTTGGTCCGCCTCTCCTTCAGATGAAGAGAACCATTACACTATTGGTTTTATTGTTACTGTTTCCTTTTTATTTAGCAAATATTTGTCTTACTTTTTAAAACTCTGCATTGTTGGTAATGGACTCGTAAGTAAGCATTTCACTGTAAAGTTTACATTCGGCTCAATACAGTTTGATCTCTGAGAAAATGTGAAGATTATGTTCCGTACCATGACACATGAAAGGTTCGGTAGCTGCTAGCCGTTATTTAGCAATTCCACAGTATGGTCAACATGAGCACGAAAAAAGAAATAGCTTATTTTTACTAATTAAACTACTTTCATATCTACCTTGAATGTGTGTATTTTGAAATAAAGACTACATCTGGCCTTTTTATTTGTCAAATTGAATGTTATTGTTACTACAAAACAGGATACAAAGTCTTAAAATAAGTATTTTCAACCAACCAGATTTTGTAGCTTTTGGCATTGGCTCACAGAACTTGTTCTGATACATCCGCCACCCTATGTTTCTGACCAAGTCGGAAGGTTAATGAAACTATATGTATGGAATTATACAAATCTAGTGAAGAGAGAATGCTGATTTGGACAGGCAGTGTCACATCCATAATGTTTTTGTGGAAAGGTTGTTACTGTGGACACGTTTCGAGTATGATTGTATATGCAAACATTCTGTGCAAGCTAACTTTCAACAGTACTCGTTCTAAGTTTAACAGATGTGACCATTACGGACGGTTCATAACATGATCAGTGATTCACTAGTCAGCATCACTGCATAACGAAATCATGACAAAATGTTAATGCCCTTCCTACTGCTTCTGAAGTGTGTTTATGTTAGCAAACAAGCTAGCGGGCAATCTTTATCTGTGTGTGTGATCTATTTCGGGTGTACTCAAGTTCTCATATGAACTGCAATCATGCATTGTTCTGCTAACTGGAGCATTGCTCGTGATCACATGGCATAATAAAAGTCTCAAAAATCCACAAGCACCTTTCACCGGTCATGTGGAGTTTGTTGACTTCCTTGAGTAAGTACGGGTATCGGCCAGAGTTATAGCCGCTACTGTTATAGCCTCGCTACTGTATATAGCCTCGCTAGTCTTTTTACTGTTGTTTATATTTATTTACTTACCTATTGTTTTTTTGCACTGTTGTTTAAAGCCTGTAAGTAAGCATTTCACTGTAAGGTCTTCACCTGCTGTATTTGGCACACCTGACAAATAAACTTTGATTTGATTTGATTCTGGTCTGTATCTATGTAGGCTGCCCTCCGCGTGCTTGTGAATTGCAGCAGTCAAGCCTGAGGTGATTTACGATCTGTCAAGAAATGTCTACGAAAGTGCAAACCCTGTGCCACTGGTAGGTTATAATTCAATGAAATGTCTTTTTTTTTTAGCATTTCATGTAATGAAAATGAAGAAATGTATAGTAGATATAGTAGAGATGATAAGGGATGAGTGAGGAATGAGTCCAGCAAGCTAAAAATGAAATGAAATGGGTGTATGAATCACTGAGTCTTGGGTTAGAGGTACAGTGCATTCAGAAAGTATTCAGACCCTTTCCTTTTTTCCATATTTTTTTGCTGTCACGAATCCCGCCGAAGATGGTGCCTCTTCCTGTTCAGGCGGCGCTCGGCGGTCGTCGTCGCCGGCCTACTAGCTGCCACCGATCCCCTTTTCTGTTTTATTTAGTTGTGTCTGATTAGTTGCACCTGTTTTGTGTTTAGGTTGTGGTTGTGGGCTATTTAAACCCAGTAGGCCCGCCGGCTTTTGTGCGGGCTTGTTTTTCTGTTTATGGTGTGTGATTATTTTGTGGTATTCATTTTTCCGATCATTTTCGTCCTGTTTGTTTGGACTGGGTCTTTACGCACCCTTGTGTGTGTGGCGTGACCGTCTCTCTTGTTTTTTGGAAAATAGAGATCCCCATCTTTTGAACTACCCTGCTCTCTGCGCCTGACTCCTCCACCTACTACTTATAGAAGCCTTGACAGTTATGTTAGAGCCTTATTCTAAAATGTATTAAATAAATGTTTTGCCTCATCAATCTACACATGTTTCCCCATAATGAGAAAGTGAAAACAGGTTATTATAAATGTTTGCAAATGTATAAAAAAAATAACAAACACCTTATTTACATAAGTATTCAGTCCCTTTGCTATGAGAGTTGAAATTGAGCTCTAGTACATCCTGTTTCCATTGCTAATCCTAATCCAACTTGATTGGAGTACACCTGTGGTAATTTCAATTGATTGGACATGATATGTAAATGCACACAACTGTCTATATAAGGTCCCACAGTTGGCATTGCATGTCAGAGCAAAAACGAAACCATGAGGTCGAAGGAATTGTCCGTAGAGGTCAGAGACATGATTGTGTCGAGCCACAGATCTGGGGAAAGGTACCAAAACATTTCTGCTGCATTGAAGGTCCCCAAGAACACAGTGGCCTCCATCATTCTTAAATGGAAGAAGTTTGGAACCACCACGACTCTTCCTAGAGCTGGCCGCCCGACCAAGAAACTGATGGTCACTCTGACAGAGCTCTTGAGTTCCTCGGTGGAGATGGGAGAACCTTCCAGAAGGACAACCATCTCTGCAGCACTTCACCAATCAGGCCTTTATGGTAGTGGCCAGAAGGAAGCCACTCCTCAGTAAAAGGCACATGACAGCCCGCTTGGAGTTTGCCAAAAAGACACCTAAAGGACTCTCAGACCATGAGAAACAATATTCTTTGGTCTGATGAAACCAATATTGAACTCTTTGGCCTGAACGCCAAGTGTCAAGTCTGGAGGAAACCTGGCACCATCGCTACGGTGAAGCACGGTGGTGGCAGCGTCATGCTGTGGGGATGTTTTTCAGCAGCAGGGACTGGGAGACACCTCAGGATCGAAGGAAAAATGTATGGAGCAAAGTACAGAGATCCTTGATGAAAACCTGCTCCAGAGCGTTCAGGACCTCAGACTGGGGGCGAAGGTTCACCTTCCAACAGGACAACAAACCTAAGGACGCAGCCAAGACAACGCAGGAGTGGCTTCGGGACAAGTTCCTGAATGTCCTTGATAGGCCCAGCCAGAGCCTGGACTTGAACCTGATCGAACATCTCTGGAGAGACCGGAAAATAGCTGTGCAGCGATGCTCCCCATCCAACCTGACAAGAGCTTGAGAGGATCTGCAGAGAAGAATGGGAGAAACTCCCCAAATACAGGTGTGCCAAGCTTGTAGCGTCATACCCAAGAAGACTCATGGCTGTAATTGAAAGCGCAAATATTAATGTAATTGTTGAGGTATGCAACACTCTAATTTGCAATTAAAATATAGATTTTCAATTAAAGAATTGTAAATGCATTTTTTGTACATTTGTGCATTTATGTTTGATTAAGATGGGACAATGAGTGCACTTTGATAGCCTACACAATAATCATTCAAGGTACTGGTGATTTCTTGGTTCTTTGAGGTGCACAGCATTTTCAGATGACAACAAAAGTATCATGATGAAGTTTGGTGAAGAAATCTTTCATATATAAACACTCATTTTTTAGTGTCATAAGGTCCTTAACAGAGAATGTCACAGCCATAACGGTACTGAGAGAGACTGAAAAACAGCTTCTATCTCAAGGCCACCACTAACATTGAGTGGCTGCTGCCAACACACTGACTCAACTCCAGCCACTTTAATAATGGGAATTGATGGGAAATGATGTAAAATATATCACTAGCCACTTTAAACAATGCTACCTAATATAATGTTTACATACCCTACATTATTCATCTCATATGTATACGTATATACTGTACTCTATATCATCTACTGCATCCTTATGTAATACATGTATCACTAGCCACTTTAACTATGCCACTTTGTTTACATACTCATCTCACTCGTCGCCAAACCCACTGGCTCCATGTCATCTACAAGACCCTGCTAGGTAAAGTCCCCCCTTATCTCAGCTCGCTGGTCACCATAGCATCTCCCACCTGTAGCACACGCTCCAGCAGGTATATCTCTCTAGTCACCCCCAAAACCAATTCTTTCTTTGGCCGCCTCTCCTTCCAGTTCTCTGCTGCCAATGACTGGAACGAACTACAAAAATCTCTGAAACTGGAAACACTTATCTCCCTCACTAGCTTTAAGCACCAACTGTCAGAGCAGCTCACAGATTACTGCACCTGTACATAGACCACCTATAATTTAGCCCAAACAACTACCTCTTTCCCAACTGTATTTAATTTTAATTTATTTATTTATTTTGCTCCTTTGCACCCCATTATTTTTATTTCTACTTTGCACATTCTTCCATTGCAAAACTACCATTCCAGTATTTTACTTGCTATATTGTATTTACTTTGCCATCATGGCCTTTTTTGCCTTTACCTCCCTTCTCACCTCATTTGCTCACATTGTATATAGACTTGTTTATACTGCATTATTGACTGTATGTTTGTTTTTACTCCATGTGTAACTCTGTGTCGTTTTATCTGTCGAACTGCTTTGCTTTATCTTGGCCAGGTCGCAATTGTAAATGAGAACTTGTTCTCAACTTGCCTACCTGGTTAAATAAAGGTAAAATAAAATAAATAAAATAAATAAATATGTATATACTGTACTCAATACCATCTACTGTATCTTGCCTATGCTGCTCTGTACCATCACTCATTCATATATCTTTATGTACATATTCTTTATCCCCTTACACTGTGTATAAGACAGTAGTTTTTTTTGAATTGTTAGTTAGATTACTTGTTGGATTATTACTGCATTTTCGGAACTAGAAGCACAAGCATTTCGCTACACTCGCATTAACATCTGCTAACCATGTGTATGTGACAAATAAAATTTGATTTCATTTCATTTCATTTTCCTCTAAAATATATATTACAATTTGTATATTTTAGTCATTGTTGTTTTAGTGTGTAGCCAAGTTTTACTTTCAAATTGGCTTTAATTAATATTTTACCCTAAAACTTTGAGATTCACAGACTTTTGCCTGTGTGTCTGCTCTCCCAAAAATGTCTGTCCATTTACGTCACATCCAAAACGCAAGTTGTTGTTATGCCGTTACTTCAAAGTAGTATGACTTAGAATTTTGTAATTATGTGTCAACACTTCCCCTATAAAGGGTTCTATACATATACACAATAACATTTTCATGTATGCTTGATAAGTCAGTTCTGTGAGATATTTTGTTTCTCATTTTGTGTGCAAATGTCACATACATAACGCTGGAATTGTGTCCCATTCAGTATACCACCTGTCCTCCAAATGAACCGAAACGTGTCATTTATGTGAGAAATGTCCACCCTACCACCACTATGGCTGACAACAAATAGTTGATTTATTTTTGAAACTAGACAAGAGGATCCTTACTATGCCAGAAACAGATCTACATACCTAGTCCTCATATCCTTATATTCCCCACAGTCTTAGGTCAAGATTCCGACATCATGAATGGATTCTGTTCTGGCCGGAAGGGAACAGAAATTGCTCTCTCTCTCGCGCGCGCTCTCTCTCTCTCCCTCGCCGGGTGGTTTTGTTTAATGCACGGCGCAGTACATCTCGCATGCCTGATCAAACAGCCACTGCGACTCTTTTGTGGCGGCAAAGTGGTTAGCGCTAGGTGTTAATAATTCCACGCACCACACTTCCTTCCCGCGCTCCGAGGGGAATGTAAAAGGATCTGTCAGAAACTGATTCATCACTATCGATTCCATTTAATTCCTATGTGTGCATGAATGGCTCTGTCAGATGGGAGGGAAAACATTCTAAAGTAGGCTTTTGTTTCCTCTCTTTCCAGTTCCTTCTCTTTTTGAGAGCCCAAAATTATAGCTTGGAAATAGCTGCTCTTCAATGTTTTCAAATGATCTCCCCACAGCCTTTCCACAATAATAGAAGTATGAAGGACACCAGAGCAACTGGGTTTACACATAATGCCCAATTACTGGTAAACGGCATGGATCAATGGTAATGACAAGGGAGTGCAAAGCAAGACATTCTCTTCTCAGTCCCTATGTTAAACCTACCAAGGTGCTTCCGAAGCTATTATTACATGTTAATAACACAGTAGTGGGCTGATTTCCAATGGGCTTATGCAGGCTTTATAACTATAGGTCAGTGTTATCCTGACACCTGTCAGCAAACGCCCCAAGGTAACCACCCAAAGAGGAGTGAAAAACAAAAGCCTAGCCGACCACCACTACATTCAGTGTGGTACCTTTAATGCGAGTGTTTGATAACTCGACTTCGAGGATGAGAGCAAAAATCAATGGCGTCCCATAAAGCCCTCCAGGCAAGGCTGCTGGAACAAACACAACATTAGCCATGCAGGGAGCGGAGCTGCTGTAAACGCTTATGTAAATGGCGCAGACGAGTGCTGGCGCATGCTAATGTTCCCCATACAACCAGACGGGCTCGGACCAGGCCAGACTGAGGCGTGGGAGGTCATGACGGGGGTCTGAGTCAGGACTGATCAAGCTAGGGGCTCTAGGGGCTCTAAGTCTGACTGATCCTGGTTGACCAGCCTCATAGCACCAGGACAATTCTTGGTAACGGCAGAAAACTTTCCTTGAATTAATAGTCAATGGTTTTAAATATGCCAGTGAGCAGTCAACATAGAGCAAAGGAAAACATGCCCATCTTGACCAAATTTCTATACTGCATACCAATTCAAAGGTATAAATACATTTTTCCTGAGGGGCCATTTCTCTCAAGGCGTAATTTATGCATGTGTCATGTAACCTTTTCCCTAATCAAATCTTTCCAAATAACTAGAAAAGTTAAGAGAGGCTAATGAGAGAAGTTGGTGGTGGAAGCACAGGTGGGAGCCAAATTAAATCACATTCTGGGCAGCTAATGGCCACAGGGCCACATGGTTGAGACCCATGATCCGACTCTACTTTTTCTTCATTGAATAACACAACATTTACCTTTTGGCCCTCATGTCCGTAATTTTAACAACCTGTATTGAAATCCCTTATTTACTTATGAGTAAGAGGAAGCTCATTATCTGAATCTCTAGCTCGTACAGCTGGCAGCAGCCTATCATCTGAGACACAGCGAAGGTCTAAGTGAAACCTATAAAATTATCATTATCCTGGCGTGCCTTCGCTAGTTCGACATGATTGACAAGCCAGCCAATTAGAGAGGAAGAATGACAGCATGTCCTTGTTCCTGAAGTTTAATGCGATGCCCGAAGCTTCTTGAAAGCAGCTTCAATTTTTGTATTTTGTGCTGTTTTTGGGATTGCAGTTCAAAAAAGGGAATGTGTATTGGCGGGGAATTGTAGTTGGATGTTAATGTTAAGATCATATTCCGCATGTCTATGTATTGATATGGTAATAGGGATATACAAATATTAGCTATGATCACTGTAGTGTAAAAGTTTACTTTGAAAACAAGAGTAATTATGTTTTTAGCACACGAAACTGCATATTTAACTTGTCAGGGTTTAAACGGTATGCGCTAGGAAACTTCACTTTGCAACTAAGTTGAACAGAAGGCAACGTTTCTACCGTCTAAAGATCTCAAATCACTGCCCTTCACTGCTATTGTATAAAATGGTGGTCTTCCATTAACGGGTACGGTAGGTAGAAATGAAAGATTTGCGAAGGACAGTAGTTATAAAACCCTGAAGGTCTGCTGAAAGTAACGCATCCCCTGGGACAGGAAATGTGCCCTTGTGAGCTCCATACCGCACATTATTTAAGGTGATATGACGCTTAATGTGAACCCACTGTCCTTGAATAAAGACACATGAGACTGGGGAAGATCTGACCCTAAAACATACACATTAATCCGGGAAGTTACTAAGAATTTAAGCTGGAAAGCATTACCTTTATTATATTGTATTACATACGTTTGAACCGTATTTCACAAGCCCATCTTTCACATTGACTGATTGGAATCATGCACAAGTTGCAGGGACATAAGCATTCCCTGCGTCAATGTTTATTTTGGAACTCGATCTAACATAGCATATAGACAGCAAAAAAGTGCAGAACTGAAAGAGTAACATTGAGGGTATATTGGTTTGTCAATTATATTTATCTATATTTCTGCCATTGATTTAGTGTGGAAGAACTCCAGAACACACAATCTCAATGTAATTTACACAAAAATGTCATATTAACACAAATGACAAAAGCATTTCAATTCCAACAATATGGACGATCAACACAAATCAGAATAAACTGCACGATCAATGCAGAGTTCCATGTCAATAAGATGTCTTTCCTGCATATGTGTTCAGTATTGAGATCTGCCTCCCCCTGACAGAGACGGTGATGTCCACAGCAAGCTGAGGGAGGCCTGTGATGGAGAGACTAAATGGAGGAGGAATGGAGAGAGTGAGAAATAGACAGCTCAATGCCAAAAGAATAGAGTACTCCGACTTGAACCTGCCACAGAACTGACAGAATTACACTTAATGATGCTCACTCAAAGAGCCAGGAGACATCCTGGGCCCAGAGGCCACATGTGTACACCTTGACTCCTCATCCCAGCCAGATCTAAACTAGATGGGTAAAAGTATGTGGAAACCTGCTTGTTGAACACTTAATTCCAAAATCATGGGTATTAATATGGAGTTGGTCCCCCCTTTGCTGCTATAACAGCCTCCACTCTTCTGGGAAGGTTGTCCACTAGACGTTAGAACATAGCTGTGGGGACTTGCTTCCATTCACAAGAGCATCAGTGACATTGGGCACTGATAGTGTGCAATTAGGCCTGGCTCGCAGTCCGCGTTACAATTCATCCCAAAGGTGTTCAATGGGGCAAATATCAGGGCTCTGTGCAGGCCAGGCAAGTTCCTCAATTAACGACCTCGACAAACCATTTCTGTATGTACCTTGCTTTGTGCACGGGGGCATTGTCATGCTGAAAAAGTAAAGGGCCTTCCCCAAACTGTTGGAAGCACAGAGTCGTCTAGAATGTCATTGTATGCTGTAATGTTAAGATTTCCCTTCTCTGGAGCTAAGGGGCCTAGCCCGAACCACAAAAAACAGCCCCATTATTCCCTCCTCCACCAAACTTTACAGTTGGCACTATGCATTGGTGATCTTACGCTTGTGTGTGGCTGCTTGGCCATGTAAACCCATTCATGAAGTTCCCGACGAACAGTTCTTGTGCTTACGTTGCTTCCAGGGGCAATTTGGAATTCGGTAGTGAGTGTTGCAACCAAGGACAGACAAAGTTTATGCGTTACACGCTTTGAGCTTGTGTGGCCTACCACTTCGCGGCTGAGCCGTTGCTGCTCCTAGACATTTCCACTTCACAGTAACAGCACTTATAGTTGACCGGGGCAGCTCTAGCAGCGCAGAAATTTGACAAACTGACTTGTTGGAAAGGTAGCATCCTATGACGGTGCCACATTGAAAGTCACTGAGCTCTTCAGTATGGGCCATTCTACTGCCAATGTTTGTCTATGGAGATTGCATGGCTGTGTGCACAATTTCATACACCTGTCAGCAATTGGTGTGGCTGAACTAGCCGAATCCACTAATTTGTCCACATACCTTTGGCCATGTAGTGTACTTCCTCCCCCTTCCTTACTATTCAATATCCTTCCCCCATTTCACAGATGATGAGATTACACACAGACACACTTGCCGCCATTCACATCAAGTCACAGTAGGAGTATCAAAAGAAAACCAAGAGAGGTGACTGAAAGCATGAAATAAGGTCTGCTCTGAGTCTGAACCCCCTTTAGATCACACAACCAGCTGACCTGGAATAACCTCTGGCTCATCACTCAGTAGAGTGATATCAGTAGAGCCTGCTGATGTTTATGCCCCAGAACAGTGCTGTGCTAGTCAGCAGAGGAACACACTGAGGGTGGGTGAGAGATTTGCAGACTAAAGCATATCAGTGCATTGGACAGCACGGATGGATGAGACACATGATACAGCAGTTCACCTGAGGACAGTGAGTCAAGAGGCAAAGAAAAATGAGAGAGTGGTGAAGAGGTGGTAAGAGAGAGAGAGAGAGAGAGGATGTGGCGAGATATGAGGATGGGGTGTTGCGGGGTCAAGAGGGGGTAAGAGTGTGTGTTTCTTACCATAACAGAGATGTGCAGCAGGTGCATGTGTTCGTGCAGGACGTGAGCAGGCTCCTGGGCCGTGGGCACGGTTGTCTGTATCAGTTGCTCAGAGGTGCTCATGGACACGTGGAAATACAGCGTTCCGTTCTCCAGCCACTGCTGCTTCCAATGCACCTGAGAGATGTCTGCCCCCAAACCTGACATCTCTACAGATAGGAAGAGAAAGAAAGAGATTTTGTGACAACCTTAAACAATTGACACTTTTAACCATTAACACAATTTATTTTGTGGGTGTGTGTATGTTTGCATCGGTATTTGTGTGCATGTGTGCATGTTTATCTGTGTCTGAAAGAGGCACATGAGCATTTGGGGAAATTGAACGGAAAGTTCAGGGGTGACTGAAGTCTGTGATAAGTTTGCATTAACATTCTAGTGAAGTGCTTGCTCTCTCTTAAGGTCAAGACTCGGCTGCTCCGTAGAGCTAGCTGTATCAACAGACACTCTTAGGAGGGAGAAGGCTACATTTCTGTGCAATCCTACACTGTGTCAAATAGGTAGAGAGGTATTTTGGGAACTGAATTGAATTTCCAAGCAGTTTACATGATATCTGTATAATGATGACTGCTTCCCAACCAGTAAGTTAAAACTCTGCCGTTAATCCAGAATTGATTGATCAAAACCTCTAGGTCAGTAAAACGTCACGGGCCTAACAAACAACATTAATCATCATGGGGGATAGCTTAGACCTTTGCTTGCACACTCCCTGTTTGTATGAGCAGACTTAAAATCACTAGCGTAGTAACTAATGGGGATAAGACAATGGGTATGCCATTCTGTTCGCTATCTGTCACCTAGGATTCAATTTTATTGTCAATAGCAGTTGAGAAAACGCTGCCTCGCTGTGCTCCGTCCTCTCGCTATCTCCACAAATCATCAACAGTCCTGTAAACCTAATGAATACATTAGCGCGAACAGGCCATCAGCATTAACATAAAGAGCTACGACACCAGAGGGGAAGAGGATCAGTTAAAAAAGGAAAAAGAAAAGGCGCAACCTTGAAAAATGTAAACGAAGGCGGGTGAGATCGGACTCAGAGGGCAAATTGATGGGAGAGAAATAAAGCAGGCACGAAAATAACCAAGCTGGCCAGATAGGGATCAAAGCACAGGACTGTGACGCTATCGACAACTGGGGCTCCGCGGTCGCTGGGTACCGAGACAGCCTCTGGGAGCTATGTGCTTGATACAGTATTTGTCAGGGGTGGGTGACAAGGTCAGGGACAGGGGGACGGAGCTGCTCCCAGGCTAGTGGCAGGTACTGTATGAGGGATGGTATTCAGTGGCGCTGGTCATTAACCTACTGACTCTGGGGTCAGTGGACACAGCAGGAGAGGATTGCTCTGTGAGCTGCCCTCGTCACAGCCGCTCCAGTACAGGGCACACACATACAATACATCAGGAGCACCACAGGGCTTTAAAGACCGGGAGAGAAGCAGAGTCACTTGATATGGTACAGTATGATAAGGAAGGCTGACACCACCGGTCTGGACTTCGACACAGACAGATTTCTAGACAAGTTGTTTACAATTTCTTTTAAATGTATAACCTCACTTCTTTGGTGAAGTGAACTTTATTAACAAAGAAAGCATGATCTACCAAGAACACTACAGCAGCAGTACAATCCACAGTGGATGATAATAGGACAAAAGTTATAGGCTAGGCTCCTCATGGGACAATCAGGTGAAAAGCTTTTCAAAAACCTTTCAAAAAGTAAGCTTTCAGCATCTTTCCTTATCATAAAAGGACAGTGTGGTACCAGTTCTGCTGACTGTGCTGTTGTAGGATCAAAATGTGTAGGCTGTGAAATGTCAAGCACTCATCTAAAAGAACATCACTGTGTGTTATCTGCAGCTTGTCATATTTGGAGATTGGGCTATTGACCTTGACAGAGGATGGGCTCCTGTGTGCAGGTCTAAAAATGAGGTGGCACTCATTAGAGGTGGCCATTTTAAACCAATAGAGGGGGACAGATATAAGAGAGACACTTTGGCTGCCAATCACTTGCTGACTGTAGAGCCTTATATGGACTTTCTTTTGTATGCCTCTTCTTGGGAAAATTTAGTGGGCGCTCATGGTGGGTGTCATTTAGGTTCTAGTTGTTGCTGCTAGTCAGCTTTCAGTGGACTCTCCCATGAGTGTCTTTCAGAACCCTTCATTATACATCACCTCCTTTCTGTTTGAGCAACAATATGATGCTTTCTTTCTGGGGAACGTCACAAAATGCTATGAGTGTTGTTATTGGGCAAACATCCAGACGTTCACAGGATACAGAGGTACAGCCGCAGGTCTTTTCGCCAATAACGACACACTGGCTTGTGTGTGTGTGTGTGTGTGTGTGTGTGTGTGTGTGTTTGCACGCCTGTGTGTGGAAAGATGTTGTTGAAGCATGTACGCTCCCAGCAAGTGCAACAGGGATGGAACGTCTACCCTGAGGCGTACCATTGTACCCACAAGCCACTGAGAGCAGGAGAGAAGCGTGGCTGATTTGACACAAATAGAATGACAAAAGGTTCAACCACGAGAACAACCTTCTCAAGACCTCATGAGTGTGGCGAATGCCTTATCACGTCAAAGGCAACCAAGGTACAAATAGGTACGAAGGTTACAGTCAAAGCCATTGGTTATTCATGAGACAAACCGAAAACAGACTAAAACTGAGTTACTCCATGGTCTTTTTCCACTTTAACTCGTGATCTCATTCAGCTCGCAGCACAGAGGGGGACGGGATTGTTTGGAGCTAGCCCAAATCCTTGATCAAACCCTGTTAATCTTGGCCGAGGCCTCGGAAGGTAGCCCAGATGTCCCTGAGTGAAATCTACTGAACACTTGCTGTCAGCATAACACTTATTACCAGCACTGTGTACCCAAAGTGTCTCCACACGCAGGACCCATTCCCCAGTCTCAGCAGAGCTGCAGTGACTGTATAATATTGTATTTCAGGTATTCATTTCCATTTTCCGCACGTGTTAGTGATCTATGTTGGGCATTTTGGAGAGATTAAATTGATCTAAAATCAACGTGCAAGATTTAATTATGAAGGGGAATGGATAAATACACATGTATTATTTTAAACTGAGTTTAATTTAAGATCATTTTCAAATGTAGCATCCAATTGAACTAATCCCTGATGCCTCGGCAGCAGCTAATGGGGATCCCTAATGGGGATCTCTAATAAATACAAATGCTGTGCCCTACATAGCTAAAAGAGTATGTGACTGTGTCCTCATGTCTGCTAACTTTACATAATTTACTCTATTCTGGGCTAAAATTAAATATCCTTGATCACAGCATTCAGTTTGTCAGCTGGCTGGCCTTTGTTTTGATGTTGAACTATGTCGGTTATTAAACATAGGCCTGACCTTTAGCTTGCTTAATGCAATTGAAATTTCAACTTTCATTTCATTCTACAGTAAAAACAGTGACAGCAACTAAGTGAGGATTGGGTGTCATGTAGCCAAGGTGGATTCTGAAGAATGTGTGTTAAGGAATTGTAAGTAATAAGGACTATTCATCTATCTCTTTAGAAAAATGAATAGCAGTAGCCCACAGGCTGTAACGAAATACTATTGTTGTAAAGCAGAAAGGTTGTGGTTCTAAACACACACAGACAAGACAGATGCACACATATACAAATGGGAGTGAGATAAACAAAAACTAGCAGATGTTTGTGAGCTCTCTCTCTCTCACACACACACACACACACACACACACACACACACACACACACACACACACACACACACACACACACACACACACACACACACACACACACACACACACTCTGTCCCCAAAGGTCGTTCTCATCAATTTAAAGGTGATCATAGCTGCATGTAGTCAGTAACTGTGTGGACTGACAGCACTGTGACAGTTTGTCAGTTCAGTAACAAGGCCGTGTCATCCCCGCTTACCCTGATGAAAGTTGGCACTCTAAAGGCACTTTGCGACTTGTCATTGCCCATGTGGCATGGAAAGCCAGCCAGCAAGCCTTCCGATAATGCTGCTGCCTAGCCTAGAGCCTCAGCCTGCCATGCCTGTCACAATATTACGGGCAGCTGTACATTTAATAATTGATAAGCGAGGACAATGATAGACTTCCATAACCTTTGAGATGAAGCTAAATATATCAGCTCCAAATGCAGAGGATAGAAGACGGTGACAGTCAGTGCCTCATCAGTACTGTCAGAGGCTATTACTAAATTCATTACACATACCAAACACATCTCACTGTGTTTAGGCTTTGACCTCGATAATGTCCACTCTGAATGGCCTCACATTTGAAACAGAGTATTTAGAGTAAAGTCTAACACAAGAAAACTTACCCACATATTAGGGGGAAATGAATGAGCTCGTAGAAGTACATTTGATTAGTCAGTCACCAAATGGAGAGATGTCAAGTCTCCCATTCAGAAAATGCTAATGCCTGTAAAGAATGTACCAATTACCATTTCCAAACAAGTTGACGTGAGATATTGGGTATTTAGGCAAATACGGCATTACCGAAAGGCTGCTTCCTATTGAAATGAAACACTTAGCAACTTAATGTCACCCAGACATCTTATTATGCTCCCTAATTAAATAGTTGGCATTCATGGACGTAAAGGTCATTAAAAATGCAAACAATAAAAAATTTATCGCGAGGAGAAGTAAGGCGCATTTTTCAAGGCATTGTAATATGCTAATTCCCGCTGGCGCCTTGGCACAGTCGGGTCATAACGTAGGGATCCCTAACACTGTGTGTCTGTGACAAAGGACGTATTGTTAATGAGGGTGGAGCAGCAGGGCTCGATTGGCGGAATATTTCTCCACAATGAGTCACCGCAGGACCAGGCCATTAGATAATCTACCATGCCATCTATGTGAAGAGAGAAATCATATCATCCCAGCCAGGACTGAACAGCTAATAATGTTACCCAGGGAGGGCGAGGGTGAGAAAGCGAGCGAGAGAGAGAGAGAGAGAAAGACAATAGAGATGAGGGAGGCCATCAATGTCATGTTCAGGTCCTGCCTAAGGCCTACAACTGGCATGTCAGTGTCATTAAAGTCAAACATGGCGAGTCATCATTAATTAAGAGTCATCGAGACAAGCAACAAATACAAAGATTCATGGAGGTTATATAATAACGGGCCTGATGTTATTGTATTGTGATAAAGTAAGCTCATTGAAATAGCAATAATTTAATATGTGCACAATAAAGATTCTCTAGTACATTTGTATACTTTTTGGCTAGAAGTTCTGAAAGTAGCTCGCACGAGCCATAAATGGCCCTGAAAATTGCATACGTCGTCACATATGTGGAGATATGTACACCTCGTCATTGCGCTCTCTTTCGCTCTGCTGTGTGTGCCTCTTGCTAGCTGACACACTCAAATGGCGAGGGGCTAAAGCTCAATGGCTAGAACTTGAATTGTTAGGGTGCTGGCCCACGTGGGAGAAAATGTATGGAAAATGGCACAGCTTCCAGAAAAACAGTCGCTTTCAAACTAGGGATTTCATGGCTAATTGAGGTAAGACAGTAATTCTGTTCATAGATTATCCATGTATGAACTACTCATTGACACATCCATCCCAAAGCAGGAGGTTTAAAAAAATACTTAGTAGTCGCCAAAGTTCCGGAGTCTTTAAATCTACATCACAGGCAAATGTAATCAGAACTGTTATAATATACCATAAAATGATCTGATATGACGTGGTCATATTCCCTTATATGACATGGACATATGACATGGCCATTGCACAAAGACAGTCAATAGTACCGTCTGTCTCCTGGATAAAAAGGTCTGTCACCAGGTGTCTCTCCCTGTCCTAGGGGTCTTTGAAGGCTCCTTCTGCTGTGACAGCTGTCTTTAGACAGTCAGCACAGCGGTATCCAATTCTGACGACTCATCACTTCCTAGTGGATGACCTGGTCCTGACCTCTGTACCACCCGGACGCCATCACCATCTGACATCTCCACAGATGCATTTTTAAAGCCACCCAACCCTAATCATCTTAGCAATGCACTGCTAAATTACTGCAGCAACACCGACAGTGTGATTCCACCAAGACATATTCACGCTGAAATGTATCTGTCCAATGCCACAGAATGTATTTTGCGCATCTCGCTATTGCTGATGAGGTACAACAGACAGCAATCACTTTAAATAGAAAAAAAAGTAGGTAATGTGGGATAATTTGATTCTACCAGGGTCTAGGGAAGGGTCCGGTGAGAATCAGGTGTTAACAATCAGCCGAGCCAGTAGGACTGAAGGTCCATCTGTACCCCGGCGCCCACTCCTACTCCCACGCCAACTCAAACTGTGCTCAATCACAGAGCCAGCAGCTAGCCAGGGCAGTGCCCACCAGCTCCACTAAAAACCAATCACATTTCAGACACTACTTAAAATGGTCCCTCATGGAGTGAACCTATCTGACTTATACTATAATATAGGTGCTTTATGACAACCAAGATAACAGGGGTAGAGAAAGACCTTATAGAGGTAAACGTAAAGATGAACTCAAGATTATGGCCTTTTGTGTAAAACTGGACAAGAGAAAACACATTTATGATCATATACTCACACAAATACAACATACCCACATGTTTTTTGATAGGCTAGAAACCACAACAGATCCTGGGTTCTTTGATGATCATTTCCCATTCATTAGAACGTAGATGTAGACAAGTGCATAGGCGCCCATTAATTAGAGAGCAGGATGAGTGTTTGGTTTATGGTAGAACTGACTCATCTTTGGGAGTTTGTTGTGACAGAGAACATAGAGTAGAGTGAACTAATCGTGGCCTGCTATCAACCGCTGCTGCTGTGCTGCATTGAGCCCTATGTATCTCTCTCCTCTATAGTGAACACACACACTCCTCCGAGCCCATCGCTCTGCCTCTAGTCCAGCAGCCCAAGGTCACCTCTGTTTTACATCTAATAATAAGCCACCACACCTTAACAACGCTGTAAAACCCAAAGTGCCCCCCACATTATGAGATTTAATATGCAATTGAGTCATAGTATAATTTGGTTTCGGCCAAAAACCCTATTCTTACAAGGGAAATTAGTGTCATTATCCAAAACAATGCCACTCTAATTTATGTGCGGATCTATAAATGGTTTGTCTCATGCTATTTGGGATTAGGGAGGCAGCGAGCCAAAAAGGGCCTAATGTATTTAAAGTGACACATTAACTGGATAAACATTCCCCTTATCTACAGAGTACATATACTTTTTTTAAACAGTCCAATCCTATTAAAGGGGCCATTCTCCAACTGATTGCACCATCTCCTGCTCTCCCGTGCCTGCCGTCAACCCCCTGCTAAAGAGTGAAGCCGGGGGGGTAATCATACACACATTGAGATTGACATATCCATTGTTCTGGGCCCTCCCCAATGAGACCTTGGTCAAATGTCTCTTTCTGTTCTGATCTCGTAGAGGATGAAATCCATTAGCAGGGATGGTGTAGTGTACTCCCTAGTGAGCAGGAGGACTTAGTGCCGATACTGCAGGATGGACAGAATCTGTTGTGTACAGTAGAAGCCAGACACATGTAAGCGGTGTTACTGATAGCTACTGTGTAAGATGATTCATCAGCATGGGAGCATATGCTTCCCACTTCACAGAGAGAGTGAGGAGCATATGGCACCCCAAGGGGGCAACAGAAAAGGTGTAAGAACCTGCCTGTCCAATACAGGATATTACGGTGTGTGCCCTTCACCTCCAGAGAAGCAAAACACACTTAAGAGAAACAAAGAGCACGCACACGTACGCACACATACGCACACGTACGCAGTGCAGTGTGAACCGTAGTGACTTGACACAAAGCTGGCCAAACAAGAGGTAGCTACAAACAAAACAGAGTTAAATGGTTCCAATCTGCAGTGAAGTGTTCATCCATGTTTTCGGGTAAGAGTTTAGCTACATTTTCAGATATTATAAGATTCAAATTTAGTCAGAAAGTCGTTTTTGTTGCAAGTTAAAGCGTAGTGTTAATATTCTTATTTGTATTTAACCTCGCACAGAACCCGCTACATAAATAGTCATATTAAACATTCATGAAAATACAAGTGTCTCACAGGTTTCGAAAGCCTAGAATCTTGCTAATCCAACTGCGTTGTCAGATTTAAAAAAGGATTTACTGCGAAAGAATACGATGCGATTATCTGAGGATAGATCCACAACTATTTCAACCAGCACAGGCGTAAAAAAATCACAAACTGCAATAAAATAAATTGTTTACCTTTGACGATCTTCCTCTGTTTGCAATCCCAATGCTCATTGTTACACAATGAATGGTCTTTTGTTTGATAAAATCAATTTTTATAGCCTAACACGAAACATTTTGTGAACCGCTTGTGTCGTGAATTCCGTCTCATTCCATTTTCAACGACACATTCGAGGTAAATACACACACAAACGTGACTTTTCCTTTTTTCATTGCAATCAACTGGTTTGTTTGTAACAACCCAACCTGATGGGTCATTTCGCGGGACGTATTGACTGAAAGAAACCGATTTGAAGACAACAAGTAATGACATCATTGTGCACAATGATAAGACCGCTGTGTCGTTGATTGACTGTATTTTAACCCAATGACCACTGATCATCTTGAAATCTAGCTGGGTAGATAGCCAATGAGCTGGGGTAAATGGCAATATGTAATGTTTATGTGTTGGAAGACCAACCCATGTAGTAAACTCCGGCGTAAAGAGGTTCATTCGCCATTGACGATTCATACCGGAAGGAGCAACGCATGTTACGCACAGCATTGTTTTGGTAAAGCGTATATTCAGCTGTTTATAGATCAATCAGGTTGGCTACTAAATCAGGGAAAGCTAAATCTAAGTCTAGATATACAGATGTACACACAATTTTAGAAGAAATTGATCGGGGACCATTCATTTAGCGATTCCCTAATGGAGGAATATTTTTTTAATGGAGAGGACATCGTTTTGGACTGCTAAGTTCTTCTCATGCTAATGCCGTTGTTTGAAATTAATAATATAAAATATTATTTGTGAAATGAAATAGCCTATTTGAGGCTGTTGAGAGGAGGGCAGGCCCACAACATTGGCCAAAGTGGAATGGAGACAGTAGATACAGCTGGTCTGTTGTAATATAATAAAGACACTAGATCTAGCTGAAATGTCATGTCAATATAAATGAGACAGTAAATCTAGCAGGTCTATAATAATATATTCAACCTTATGTTCCCTGTACTCTATATATACAGTGGAGCAAAAAATATTTAGTCAGCCACCAATTGTGCAAGTTCTCCCACTTAAAAAGATGAGAGAGGCCTTTAATTTTCATCATAGGTCCACTTCAACTATGACAGACAAAATGAAAACAAAAATCCAGAAAATTACATTGTAGGATTTTTAATGAATCTATTTGCAAATTATGGTGGAAAATAAGTATTTTGGGGTGGTGTGTTAGAATACCATTTTGGTATTTTGTATATAGTTATTCCATTCAAAATGTACAACTTCACCAATTTGGCCACTTGGGTACATTTGGGCTACTTGTGTGGGACACCTGGGTGACTTCATGATAAATGTCATGTAGCACACTCATTTTGGAAGTTATCATTCTGAAACTTTGCACAAGTACTGTTGCCCTCTTATGTTTTCCCGGAAATGGTCCCCATCATCCTATCTAAATGTTTGTTTTATCTTGTTCATTTTAAAGATGATACAACAATAAAAAGAAAAAACATATGTTTTTTCCATTGTATTATCCAAACCAGATCTATGGTGTTATATTCTCCTTCATTCAATTCACATTTACACAAGAGTGTTTTCTTGCAAATGGTACCAAGAATATGCATATCCTGCTTCTGTGCCTGAGCTACAGGCAGTTCGATTTGGGTATGTCTTCATGCAGAAATTGAAAAAAGTAGGGGGGTAGCTCTAAGTGGTTACTTTATTTAACTAGGCAAGTCAGTTAAGAACAAATTCTTATTTACAATGACAGCCTAGTTAGGGAACACTAGCTTGCTGGCTCGCTAGCTAACTTCACATGTATGATCTGTGTAGTAATATTATTAAAATCAGAAACAATTTGCATTGCTAGTTATAGCCTAATGTTAGGTAGCTAACATTGAACCTAGTTGTTAGCTTTAGCTACCTGCAGATTCATACTACAGCTATGACAATGTTTGTATTGATAGTAGTATGAGTAAGGATTATGCTACATGTCTAAACAAAATACTCCACCTCGCCAGATGATCACATGACCCATCAAGTTAGCCAGGTGTGTTTGGGGGTTATTACGACCATCTACTGTATTTTATGAACATGTGTACATGTCTGGACAATAGTGACCCATCCACTTAGCTAGATGTGGCTGGGGGGTGGTTATAGCATTTCCTTCACATGACCCATCAATTTAGGTAAGCGTCATCTAATAATGCTCAAATATTTTTAGCCGGACACTTTGCTTTTGATAATGGTACTATGCAAGTAACCATTTCACTGTACTGTTTACACCTGCTGTATCTGTGCACGTGACAAATAAGATACAAACACATATTTTATTTGATATAGTGTGTGTTTATAATGTGATATAATGTGAAGAACAACATGACCTGCACCAAAGTCAGATTAGGATATAGGCCAAGGACTAGAAAGTGTATTTTTACCTGGATTATTTTTGCTATTGTAGGCTACTACTTTTACCACTTTTAGTCTCGAAATCATTGGTTGTTTTCTAAACTACTCACTCTGTTTAGTACATGGCCTCACATCTGAATCCTTAAAGAGATGGGTGGAGCTAAGGTTTAAGAGGGTGTGAACAATGCTGAATGGCTGTAGACAAAGAAGAGCTCTCCAGTAGGTGTACTAGAACATCCAATGGCCTTTTTCTCAAAAGTGGGGTTACAAGTTTAGAAAATTTCAAAGCAGAATTATTTGCCCCATTGTTCCTCAACTGCAGTTTATGTTATAACATTTTCTAGCTCAGAGTATCTACCTTTATCCAATGTAAAAAACATCATTTCAAATTTTGCTACATAAGACCATATAGAGTTGGTCAGTCACATATGTATTGCGATTCAATACTGTGATAATATAGTGCGACTCCATATGATCTTAGTACTCAGACCCCTTGATATTTTTCCATATTTTGTTATGTTACAGCCTTATTCTAAAATATATATTTTTTTTAAATCTTCATCAATCTACACACAATACCCAATAATGACAAAGCAAAAAAAGGTTTTTATAAATGTTTGCTAATTTATAAAAAATAAAAAAATGAAATATCACATTTACATAAGTATCCAGACTCTACTTTGTTGAAGCACCTTTGGCAGCGATTACAGCCTTGAGACTTCTTGGGTATGAAGCTACAAGCTTGGCACACCTGTAGTTGGGGAGATTCTCCCATTCTTCTCTGCAGATCATCTCAGTTTCATCAAACTAGAAAATCTTGTTACTCATGGTCTGAGAGTCTTTAGGTCCCTTTTGGCAAACTCCAAGCGGGCTGTCATGTGACTTTTACTGAGGAGTGGCTTCTGTCTTGCCACTCTACCATAAAAGCCTGATTGGTGGAGTGCTGCAGAGATGGTTGTCCTTCTGGAAGGTTCTCCCATCTCCACAGAGGAACTCAAACTCTGTCAGAGTGACCATCGGGTTCTTGGTCACCTCCCAGACCAAGGCCCTTCTCCCCCGATTGCTCAGTTTGGCTGGGCGGCCAGCTCTAGGAAGAGTCTTGGTGGTTCCCAACTTCTTCCATTTAAGAAAGATGGAGGCCACTGTTCTTGGGGACCTTCAATGCTGCAGACATTTTTTGGTACTCTTCCCCAGATCTGTGCCTCGGCAAAATCCTGTCTCAGAGCTCTTGGGACAATTTCCTTGACCTCATGGCTTGGTCTTTGCTCTGGCATGCAGAGCAAAAACTGGGGGACCTTATATACGTAGACAGGTGTGTGCCTTTCCAAATCATGTCCAATCAATTTAATTTACCACATATGGACTCTAATTAAGTTGTAGATACATCTCAAGGATAATAAACGGAAACAGGATGTACCTGAGCTAAATTTCAAGTCTCATAGCAAAGGGTCTGAATACTGATGTAAATAAAGTATTTATTTTTAATACTTTTGCAAAAAATTCTAAAAACCTGTTTTCGCTTTGTCATTATGGGGTATTGTGTGTAGATTGCTGAGTAAAATAAATAAAACATTGAATAAGGCTGTAACGTAACAAAATGTGGGAAAAGTCAAAGGGTCTGAATTCTTTCAGAGTGCACTGTATGTCTACTGCAGAGGGACAAGAGAAAGCCATGAGAAAACGAGTTTTGATCAGTCAAGGAAATACAAATGCTGAAAACAAATTGGCTCCCTTTTTAAAAAGAGGATGGAGAACAAGCTATGAAGGGAAAATACTGGAAAATAATACTGCAATACTGCAAATAATATCCCATACATAACTGTATCAATTCTTTCCCCCATCACTAGATTACATTACTGTATGCTTCTGTAGTCAGAACACTACTATTGTATTTTCAATTAAGTGACATTATCAGTTCTGAAAGAAAGAGTGTGAGGATATACCAGCTCAAAGGGAAATTATATGACATAGGATATGATGAATAAGAAACTGCCATGAAGCACATCGCTCAAAAAGTAGAGTCCAGTGCTTCACCAAAGGGCATTTTACCTGTAACAGAAATGGTAAAGCCCACATAGATACGTAGATGCTGCCTCCATGTCTTTTAGCATGTGTTAAACATTGTTCATATATATCCTGTCTGACATAATGGATCTATTGTTCTGTAGCTTCACTTTGCGTACACTATTGGAGATTCTCACCATACTGTAGTGTGGTTAAATAATTGTATGGCTAATATGAATGTATATTACCCCTTGGAAAATATACTACTTGCTTAGCACTTTGAATACACAGTAACAACTCTGCTAAAAGAGTGGACTCTTGTTTGATTACAGGATAAGATTTATAAAACTATAGCCCTTACAAACGGCCTTCCTTTAAATATACTACTACTACTAACATTTATGGCCTAGCGGTAAATGGGTTTAGGTAGCACTACAGTACAAAATGCTGCTGACTTCTGCTCACTATATTGCAAATGCTAAAAGGCATGTAATAATGCTAGCAGCAATCAATTGGGAGCGAGGTGCTATAAAATGCATACTTTTTTTTCCATCTGTGAGTGGGAGTACGGTAGGGAGTACGGTAGGGAGTACGGTAGGGAGTACGGTAGTAGTTTGGTAAAGGAGCTTTTCTTTGCTTTTTGACAAGTAACTATTAAAAACCTATCATTTGGAATGTATATGTTCCAGGTAGTAATAATAGGTACAAGTGCATCATTATTGGAGGAGAGTTAGTAATTGCTACTGACTGAACATATTTGTTACCACTGAGCACACAGTCAAAAACAGCACTTTTCATTCCATTTCCTGAGAAATCTGGAACTTTTTGAAACCCCTAGAAGCTGAATTTGATCCTTTTTAGTGCTGATTCCCCAAAAGGAGACACTTCATGTAATTGCAATTTCTTTTTCTTTTTTAATAAACTGAAAGTGTGGGAACTTTAACGATTTGAGTGCTTCCATAGCAATTAGTCATAAATATCAGAACATGACAACAAAGGAAACAAAGCTCTAACATTTTCAAAGCTGTTCTGACTGCTTTTTCACGGCCCTAGCAAATTAGGAAAACAAAGACTGGAATTCTTCAAAAATAGATCTTTGAATTTGTATAAAATAATTGCTTAACTGGACCAACACCAAAGGTCTGTATATTTGTCAGGATTTTGATTCATATAGTAGACCTAACAATATTACAACTAGTAATAGTGTATTTGTGACAGCAACGATGGTAGTAATAAGTAAACACTGTATGCATGTTCTGATAAGTTTTGATTAGAACACAGTTGAGTAAAAACAATGAGGGTGCATGTGGATAAAATAAGGTTGTTAATCTAGCACCCTACAGTAGGTGTGATGTTAATATAACTCTTTCCTGTCTCAGTCATAACATTTGATGATTCAAATGTCAAGCATTAGCAGCAAAAGGAATTATCCCTCGCTATTCGTGTTGACCTTATCCACAGGAGGCATCTGGATTCAGAAAGAAGTGAACATACTAAGAACTCTCATCTAGTTTCACAGACTAAAGAAATGAGTGAAAGCGTATAGTATATCAGACACCACTCTACAATGGTCAAAGTGGTGTCCTCTAGCTGTAGTCACTAAAACATTGTCCGCGTCCGATTCCTATTCAAATTCAGCTTGAGAAAGGCCTCTTAAAAAGGGACTAAGTACCAATAAATTCACTTTAGGACCTTGGTAATTTTCTCCAGTCAATAAAATGAGAGCTGAATATCTATTACACTTCTGTTTAGTCGTTGGCCATTCTCTGGTCACAAGTACCTGGGAAATGACAAGACAGGTAGAGCATACTGAATTACTTCTTTAAAGGAGCCTTCCAGACACTATGAGCGGTGAGATTATTAGACAGTACCGGTCCTCGAGGGTCAGCCAGTTCAGATATTATACTTTTCCATTAGTAACTGATTACGAGCTAGAAAATGCTGGTCTATCCCATTAGTTCAGTAATGAAATCCATTAGACAATGAGATCAGAGGAATAATTAAAAACCTTGGAATTGTCCATTGGAATTAAACAGATCTGAAATCTTATGTGGTGACCATGACAGGACTTGTACATGACTTTCTCAAGCACTTCAATAGAGCTTCAGTTCCCATAAAGGAAGTCTCTTGACATAAAGGATGAAACAAATCAATTCAATTGAATACTTCCATCTAGTGAGAACATTTTGTTTGCCATTTATTGAGCCTTCAGTGACTTGAGAGTTCCATCCGACAGTCATTGAGGAACGAGTAGTCCCATTTCATAGAGTGCAACATTTGTGCCCAACCTTGTAATGGAGGGGAACTGAGAAGTATATTGAGAAGTATATTGAAAAGTATATCGAGAAGTATGCGGTAAGCTGTTAATTAAGGTTGTTCAGCTGGAAAATGGAAAGTAATTCAATCTAGAGAATTACTTGGTCATTAAGGAAGGACACTTTAATATCACATCCAATGCTTTAGGTTTTAGTCTGCATGCCAAGGAGCTCTCTCTCTCCTTACCTCCCTCTCTGAAAGACACCCTGTGCTGGTCTACATGTGCATTATACCTTTGAAAAGTTCAGAAAGCCCAGTTCCTTGACGAAGCTACACATTAGCAAGTGTGAATAATCAGCCCTATGCTGATTTGTTAAGAGTTAATTAATTTCCAGTGCGCTGGGTGAGGTCTTGCATGATTTATAACAGCGATACCATTGCCATGCAGAGCCAAGGTCCCTCTGTCAGAGGAGATAAATCAATGGTACATTGTATGCTGTCACACCCTGGCCCTGTCCGACAAGCTCCCTCTGGCTGGATTCATGACCCAGGATGTGAAGGGGGCCAACCACAGCCCTGCATTGTCGAGGAACATGCTCTACGATGTCACTCACTAGTCACTGAAACTAGCGTCAACCTAAGCTAATTCAGTTTCTTATGTTGATTTCTGAACTCCGGCATGAAAAACATTAACCGAGTGTGGTTCCCCGGCTCGTGGATTTGATTATCTAACATCATCTCTGTGTAATGCAGAGGTAATCGACTGTGTAGTGACATATTCCCTTGAGATGGAACATTTTTGATGTTCACAAAAAGAGCTTCCAAAAGGATGAAAACCGATGAAAGACCAATGATTCAGCTATGAGGATTTCAACTTTTTCGGGGGAACTGTCCCCTCTGTCACTAACTCCACATCCACTTCCACAAGAAACAAATGAATAAAATGCACTAAAATGATTCAAACCTAATGCCTTTCAATTGTTTTTGTATTGCCTGCCTAGCTAAATAAGAGGAGTCAACTTGGCATGTTACTAGTCACTATGACTTTATTAGGCTAAGAAGCTTATCCAATCCCAGCTTCAATATCACACAGTACGCCATACACATTTACCCAGCTCACGACGTCAGTAACAATAACAACAATATAATGAAAAGTAAAATAAGATTTTATAAAGCAGCAATGCAACTTAAAAAAGCTACAATGTGACTGATATAGGCTCAGGGAGCCAGGGAAGCCAGCAGGAGCCAGGGAAGCCAGCAGGAGCCAGGGAAGCCAGCATGTGGTAGATCAGCAAACAACCCATCATAACTTATACTCAGAAACAGCTAATGAGCGTTATGTTCCATTTCAACATATTTGCTAAATGGCCATATGAATCACTTATGAATGTCATGAATTAACAGAATTTAATTCAGCAATGGATTTACACAGTTATTCCATTCCACATACCATGTTGACTGTAAGTACTGGAGCTTCAGAAGGTAGCAGCTCCAATTGTCAATCCCTTTCACAGGTAGACTTATAGGCAGTTGTTATTGAACAAGTGCTCCTATAACATGTGCATAATATTCAATGTTCGGCCCTCCCCAATACATTAACCTTCAGTCTGTCTGCTATTCAACCAGCGTGTCTATGATTCAACCTGTAAAGGTGTTGATACCCAGCAGGACCAGAACTGTGAATAATGCGTAGTACACTTATCTAAACTTACTCAACCTGTGCTTCTGTGACGACCCCGTCATCATTCTGAATGAATTCATTCATCCCAGATTAACCACTGGTTCAATACATTTACTCCTAATGACACTGGATACACCATTTATTTCTCTTACCTTAGCTTCAAGCATGACAAAACCACTTCTGTATGAATGCCATTCATAAAAACTGCCCTTGCGATAAACAACATTATTTTAAAATCCTTATGTCATTTTGTAACATTTACCCATGAATTAAAAACATAATTTTCAACATGTACTATATGATTGGAAATCACTTATTAGCACTACAGCTAATTGGGAACCCACCGTTAATGGCGGTCTAGTATTGACTGACAGGCCTATTGGATATCAGGGTTTGAGGAGTAGTGACAGGCCTATTGGATATCAGGGTTTGAGGAGTAGTGACAGGCCTATTGGATATCAGGGTTTGAGGAGTAGTGACAGGCCTATTGGATATCAGGGTTTGAGGAGTAGTGACAGGCCTATTGGATATCAGGGTTTGAGGAGAAGTACCAAGTGACCGTAGCATTGATTTGGATTCAGGCACAAATAAAAACATCAGGGGAAAAATGTTAGGTTATTGACCTATGCTGAAAACTGCTGAGAGTTTCAGTACAGCCCTGTACCTCTTGCTCTCCCAAAGTCCCACTGCACTTTTCTTTACTATAGTGCTAGTAGTAGTGGCTAAATGTGGGTCAGTAGAAGCTGTTTCTGGGGGCCACCACTGTTAAATCACCTAACACTGCTGCGTTTCAAACCTCTGCACAAGGGATACTTTTCGCGGAAATCCACAAATCCCCTTCCCTGGCACTCTTGGTGCAGTATCTTTCCATATGCATATTACATATTTCTAATAATGTCACACTGTGCTGGTCCGTTGGCCAGAACCTTTCCCAGCATGCTCCATTTACCAGGAAGGGAGAATTCGTACGTTTCTTTAAGTGATGAAGCAGTCGGCCTGCCTGGCAGCCACAGATAGCGGGCTAACCCAACAGAACAGGGGTACACAGTACACACTTCACATTAAACACCCCACCTTACAAACAAACACACACACACACATCTGCACAGTGTGTTCATTTAGTGTGCAGTAGACTGTGTGACTTCTTTTCACGTATAGCCTCATTTCAAGGCCATCTTACATTGCATTAGGTCACAGCTTCTAGATACCAGGCAAAGGTGGGAAGTTTCTATTTCCACTAGTGGCTATGTGATGTATTCTGACTTCTGATAGATGTTTTCTGAAGCAGGGGACTGTGCACACATTTCATTACTAAGTGACAACAGTGCCCAAGTCATATGTGTAGGTGTGAAATGCAATAACATGTACAGAGCTCAAACGAGTGTACCTCACCATGCACTTATCGCTTAGAGTATAGGTAGGGCCCTGGCTATCACAAAGGGAACTATCCAGGTGAATCAGTCACCTAGCTCCAGAAAGTCTGCCACAGGTCCCTCTCCTCTCCTTCACTCCGGCAGGCAGGCTGGGGGGCCATTAATTATAAGTCGGTTCCCTGCAGGCTGCTGGGTAGCCCTGTCTGCTACATCCGTTCTCGGATTACAACAAACAACAGGCCTTCCCAGGCCCAGGGCCCAGCTAGGTGGGTATTAGCAGAGCAGCAGGCCTTCCAACCCAGCAGAGCAGCGTGGAGCCCCAGCACAACCTGGAGGGCTGATGCAGAGTACAGAGCACCAAGCCTGGGTTTAGTCCCCATGCACACAGTGCCATACCTGAACTCATGTCCTTTATACAAGACTCTTATAAGGCACAGAGCACCGCACTTGAATCAAGCCTCTTTGTTTGAGAGGGATGGTCATCATCAAGTATTCTAGGGTTCTTTGTTGGAAACAGCATTATAACAGAATTATTGTGCTTTTTATATGACACAGCATCACACCTGTCAGAAGCCCCAGGTGTTCCCAAACAGGTCACAGCATTACACCAGGTCATCCATGCCCCATGAACTGTACGCCTATGTCTAAACACCACAAACAAAGCAACACCCCATGTTCTCAGAACATCTCACAGTGCCATTTCTGGACTCCTGTGCTCCAACACATCACAGAGAAGCACCATACCTGGCTGAGCCTTTGTAGACTTTTCCCTTTCAACACAGTGTCTCCACAATAGAGCTCCATGTTGTCAGTGGAACAGATAGCATGATAGCTGTTGTATAACAGCATCATATTGTTAGGAGCCCTTGTGTTCCTTTATAAAAACCAGCGTGCAACTTCAAATACCTGAATAGCAACCCACTTGGCTGTATCCATATCACGGCACCATACCTGCCTTGAGACCACATGTGCTTACAATCTAAAGTGCCAATACCCTGAATCAAACCACCTTATGGGTTCTTCACAGTGCCCAACCACACAGTCAGAGCCCCCTGGCAGAGTGCACAGCTTCAGGGATGTAATCCATGGCTCGCTCTCTGTGGTCCCCCATCGTGACACAGTGGTGTCTAAGGGGGCTTTGGGTTTGAATTATAATTATACCCGCTGCCAGGAATCTTCCACTACACTGATTGTGATCTGAGGATTCATATCTCTGACAGTCGTCTCACCTGGATACACTTCACTGGCACATTGATTCATATCTCTGACAGTCATCTCACATTGAATCATATCTCTGACAGTTGTCTCACCTGGATACATTTCACTGGCACATTGATTCATATCTCTGACAGTTGTCTCACCTGGATACACTTCACTGGCACATTGATTCATATCTCTGACAGTCATCTCACATTGATTCATATCTCTGACAGTTGTCTCACCTGGATACACTTCACTGGCACATTGATTCATATCTCTGACAGTTGTCTCACCTGGATACACTTCACTGGCACATTGATTCATATCTCTGACAGTCATCTCACATTGATTCATATCTCTGACAGTTGTCTCACCTGGATACACTTCACTGGCACATTGATTCATATCTCTGACAGTTGTCTCACCTGGATACACTTCACTGGCACATTGATTCATATCTCTGACAGTCATCTCACATTGATTCATATCTCTGACAGTTGTCTCACCTGGATACACTTCACTGGCACATTGATTCATATCTCTGACAGTTGTCTCACCTGGATACACTTCACTGGCACATTGATTCATATCTCTGACAGTCATCTCACATTGATTCATATCTCTGACAGTTGTCTCACCTGGATACATTTCACTGGCACATTGATTCATATCTACAGATAGAAAGATCCTGCAGGACGGGTGTGTGTGCATTTATTGTGCTCTTGATTAAATATAGTCAGTCTTGTTGATATGAACAGATAAAGAAGGAACATACACTGAGTTTACAAAACATTAAGATTATGCATACTATTGATCTGGGCAATTCATCTGGGCATGGACTCTACAAAATGTTGAAAGTGTTCCACAGGGATGCTGGCCCGTGTTGATGCCAATGCTTCCCACAGTTATGTTAAGTTGGCTAGATGTCCTTTGGGTGGTGAACCATTCTTGATACACATGGTAAACTGTTGAGTGTAAAAAAAACAGCAGCGTTGCAGTTCTTGACGCAAACCGTTACACCTGGCACCTACTACCATACCCCGTTCAAAGGCACTTAAATATTCTATCTTGCTCATTCACTCTCTGAATGGCACACACACACAATCCATGTCTCCAGGCTTAAAAATCCTACTTTAACCTGTCTCGTCCCCTTTATCTACACTGACTGAAGTGGATTTAAGTGACACCAATAGGAGATCATAGCTTTCACCTGGATTCACCTGGTCAGTTTATGTCATGTTGTCCATAATGTTTTGTACACTCAGTGTACATTACATTTCTACATGATCAACTGATTATCAGCTCCACTACGTGTGAAACATCAAATGATATGACTAAGACAGAGGAGTTCACATGACCTGACCAGAGAAAACTATAGGGCTATTCAAACACTCCTTTAGCATGCAACATGCTGTTGTGGTCTGAATCATGTTGTGTAAAGTATTCAAATCAGTCCTAATATTGGTGTCAGGGTTGGTGTTTTGTTTTCCGATGTGGAGGTTTGTGTGGTTTCAGCCCGTATATTGAGCAGGCCTTAGCCGCTCTGAGCCTTGGTATCACATGACCACAATAGATGGCTTCTGTCAACCCTCATTAGCCAGCCACTCTATTTCCTTTAAACATTAGAGTTGAGTCACACACTCATAGAGATAGACACAGACACACTCACACATGCACGGGTGCACGCAAACACATACACACACACACACACACACACACACACACACACACACACACACACACACACACACACACACACACACACACACACACACACACACACACACACACACACACACACACACACACACACACACACACACACACACACACACACACACACTTGCAGTCCTGACACGTTCCACAGTGCACAGCTGTTTTCGTCTGGCCACTTTAGTGAACATAGCTCAAAGGAGAGATAAATTAAAACTTGCTTCTTGCACCAATCAGAAGTAACTTTAAGCAGACTTAAAACTTCAAACCTATTGGCTAGGTAAGGGGGCCACAAGACAAAGGATTTGTTTTACTTGAATGTACTGTCTGTCACTGCACATAGACAAGGGTATAATGTGATGGAGTCATATCACATTGTGCACCAGAACAAAAATAACTATTCCTGTCAACTATTATGTAATTCACTCAGTATAACTGTCTGTCCAAAAACGAGCACCCTCATTTGATGGAGTGTATTATGCAATAATTAATTTCTATTATATCATTCATCATCTTTCCCAGCCAATGCTGTAGGAGAGTGGTGAGACAGCAGCTGTCCAACCAGACGTGCTGACAACAGGCCCTTCCACTCACATCTCTCAACTACTGCGGGAGCTGTCCGGAGCTGAAATGCACTCCAGCTTTCCTGTGGACATGGGAGCTGTCCGGTGCTAAAATGCAGGCCAGCACTGGTAATGGCTTGGACGGGAGCTGTCCAGAACTGAAACACTAGGGCACCATTCAAACAGACTACTGTCAAAGCCACATGCTATTTGCAGAGAGTGCACAGGCTGTGGGGGAAACTATTTCCTCACATACAGCAGGGTGGAAAATCACAGATAGCACAATAAAGGTGGCTTCCCATTGCCACTCCTAAGGTTGCTCAAAAGGAATTGGTCTCCCTCAAAGTGTTCGCAATCGGCAGCTGGAAATTGCTTTGGGACCTTTTCTTTAACAGAATCGAGGAGAAAATCACTTTCAATAAGCTGTGTACTAGGAGAAGGAAACAAAACATGAAGTGGATTTAACTTCTTTAGGAAAACAGCCCTAATGATGGAAACAAACGTTATGTTGTCATCCACATTTATTTATTTTCCAATCTATAGCACACAATATTTGACATACAGCAGGTTTTTAAACGACCAAAGAGTTTGGTCTGCTTCATATTTTTGCCATGGAAAAAATATTGAGATACTGGTATCGTCCCGGCCCTACAGTGTACCATATAGGTGCAGTTAGTGGGGATTGAATAGCATATTGTTGAGAGGTGTGTGTTCATTATGAAGGTGTTGATGGGAGCTGGTGTCCATGCACAGATGTTACAGAGTGTGGTGATGGGAGCTCAATGTACATAAAGTCCCATTTAATTAAAGCCAATCTTTCCCATGCAACAGATATCTAACGAGCAAATACAATGTAACACTCAATGCTATTCCTGATTGGAAATTTCGAGAAAGAGGGAGATGTTCATCATATGACACTGATCGCATGGAAATCAACGGGCAATTTAGAATGTAGAAGAAGCAGCCATGGATCCACATAATAAGGAAACAGTGAGAGCATACTGTACAGTAGTTAGGGCAGAGTCAGAGCCGGATTTACAGTGCTACTAACTAGTAGGAGGTCACCCACTCTGCCCACTTAAAAATTATACAGTAGCCATGGAACCAAGTAGAGTGTGAAAGGAAATTGGTGCTATGCACACACACCAAACCTAGAGATATGTAGATGTATTAGGGTGATCCTGAGGAGCAGTATTGATCCCGACCAGCGCTAGTGTTCACTGCTTACTGTCCACGGGAAAACATGCATCACTGGACACAATCAGACATGTTAGATATTAGATTACATGTTAGACACTGCTGCACTGTCGGAACTAGAAGCACAAGCATTTCGCTACACTCGCAATAACATCTGCTAACCATGTGTATGTGACCAATAAAATTTGATTTGAAGTGATACAGAGACATTCAACAGTATTGTATCAACAGTAAGTTTACACTGAAATAATAATTAGATATCACTCCATCATAATTATTATCCAAAGACAGATTATGTCTGTTGTTGCTCGGAACACTAAGTAACCAGCATTCTGTGTCAACAGACTGGATATAATAAATAAAAAATCATACATGATATATTTGATAACGATAAACATGATTACTGTGTATTAACGCTCAACACCTCTGATTAATTCAAATTAACACAAGCATAATATAATGGGTGAGTCTTTATCGGACATAATTGATGCTCATGAATTAACTTAGAGGGAGCTATCAGATGAACCATTTTTTTGGCTGAGCGATCACTCAAATCAAAACTATGCTAAGATTTAGATAACCTTTTGTAAGTGGTGGGAGAATTATACTGCACAAGATTCTGCACATGGAAAATGTAACTTCTGGATAACACATTGACGGAGCTCACTTCTGGCACTTGGGGAAGTCTGTTACTTACACCAAAATGGTAATTACACCAAACCAAGATTGGAAGCTGTGGGGAGTGACCAAGGAGCCGTAGTGTGTGGCGTCGTCGCAATCAGACACTAAATATACATGAAGGGGAAGTGTAATGCCTCTTTCTGACAAAGCAGGTTTGGAATAACATGTACAGTACCATACTGATAATTCAGTGTATGATAGTATTTATGTATGATAGTATTTATCTCCTGGCCTTAAATGTGAAAGAAACCGATACATCACAAGACCACGTTGATCATCTGTGGTGTGTTGAACATGTCATTGAAGCAGTGACTTGAGAACCCAAATGTAAAAATTGATCCGGCCTCCTAAGAGAAATATACATTTAGTATCAAGCATAAAGCACATGACATATTAACATAGCAAATATAGCTTACCCTTCATGTTTAATTCATGAAAAAAACTTTCATCATCATGTCCAGAAATGTCCAAAAGGCTATGATCACAACTGAAGTGTCCTGCAGTGGTTACCTCACATGTACAGAACTAATTTGTTCAAATTTGAGCTTATTCGGTTTCCAAGTAACTGGATGATTCTACAAAAGTGTAGAATTATGATTATGTTAATAACAAAACATACATTGGACATTTTAATAAATACAATCTCCCAGTCAGAGCACAGCCAGACAGAAAACAAGTCAATCCAACCTTTTGACATGGCAGTAAACGCTATATGAGGCCAAAAGCAGTTTGGGATTCTGAGCCACAGTAATAACAGATAATGCCAGTCTGCCCATTGTCTTATTTAGTATCACTGCAGGGACCGACATTCAGAACGGTACAAAACAAAATGATGTCCCAGACAGACAGTCAGGGAAGTGTTTGGGTTGGGGTTGAAAAGAGGACCTTGCAACCAGACCTTCACAGTATACTGCAGATTCATCTGTGGAAGAAGCGCCAAGCGCTAACAGCTAACCTTCAGGAAGTCACATGGCGCTTGGCCACCTGCGGGCTTTGTAGCTCCACAACTGGCTCGCAAAGCAATGTGTTTGGAACTGATAGCATGAGTGGCCGCCACATAGGGTAGAGAGAGCGAGTGGAACAGTTAAAGGCCTTCTCCGTCTGCAGACGTGGGGCCGCGGGGCATTAAAGGATGATAACAATGAGTGTCAGTCTAGGGAAAACAAAGAAAACACAGATGGAGAAAGAGAGTGGGGTAATTACATGCAGACCGCTAGAAACAGACAAGGACGGAGGAGGAAACTTTACCCTCATACATAATGATGCACAGTGGAGCATGACAATGTTAAGCTTCCATATCAAAAGGCCTAGGTTTTCTGAGGATACAGACCGTTGAAGTAGTAGTGACATTGTCACTTGCTATGGATGGACACAAGAGAGCACAAAGTCTAAGTCACCAGGCCAAATATTTGTTTAAATCAAAGGGAAATGAACTCTCTCTTGCATCAGCTCTATAACAGAGCCTGGAGAGGCATGTCAACCAATCTAGGCAGGGCCCTCAGCATGCCTCACTTGACAATCTCAATTCTGAATATTAACTTAGTAGGACTATGTGCACCGTACTGTACCACAACCTTCCTCATCTAATAGTATAACTAGCTAGAGCTGAGATTATACATGAGAAAAAGGGAAATCAAATAAATGCATTTTAAAATGTTCCATCAGCCATGCATATCTATATACACACAACGGCCAGTCTATTCGGTACACCCATCTAGTCTCTTGTCGGACCCCCCTTTGCCTCCAGATTTCTTCGGGGGACCGATTCTATAGGGTGTTGGTATCAAAGGACCTAACGTGTGACAGGAAAACATTCCCACACCATTACACCACCCCACCAGCCTGTACCGTTGACACCAGCATGTACCGTTGACACCAGGAAGGATGGGGCCATGGACTCATGCTGCTTAAGGCCAAATCCTGACTCTGCCAACAGCATGACGCAACAGGAACGAGGATTCGTCGGACCAGAAAATGTTTTTCCACTCCTCAATTGTCCAGTGTTGGTGATAGCTAGCCCACTGGAGCTACTTCTTCTTCTTGTTTTTAGGTTATTGGAGTGGAACCTGGTGTGGTCGTCTGCTGAAGTAGTCCATCTGTGAGTTGTGTGTTCCGAGATGCCGTTCTGCACACCACTGTTGGTGTGCCATTATTTGCCTGTTTGTGGCCCTCCTGTTAGCTTACACAATTCTTGCCATTCTCCTTCGACCACTCTAATCAATGAGCTGTTTTCGCTCACAGGACTGCCGCTAACTGGACATTTTGTATGTCGCACCATTCTTGATAAACCCTAGACATTGTTGTGAATGAAAAGCCCAGGAGGCCGGTCGTTCCTGACATACTAGAACTGGTGCTTCTGTAACCGATGATCATACCACTCTCAAAATGGTTTAGGTCACTTGTTTTGCCCATTCTAACAATCAGTCGAACTTGATGTGTGTCTGCCTACTTCATAAAGCAAGCCATGGCCACTGGACTCACTGTTTTTAAGAGTGAAACATTTTCGTGAACAGGGTGGTGTACCTAATGAACCAGCCACACTCATGCAGGCGGGCGGGCAGACAGACAGACAGGACAGACACACACACACTGCATGCCCCTGTCAACACAAGACCAGCTTGTGAGCTGGATAATAATGCATCACGGAGAGTGATGGCAGCATTATTATCAATATTTAATAAAGGGCTTTCCCTAAGCCCATTTCTTTTCCAGTCGCTCTCAAACAGTCCACAGGAAGACATGAGTGGATAAGGCTTTCCCAAATCATGATCACTCAGGGGGAGTAAATCCCTACTCCCAACTCACGTGTGGAGATTAACTAAGTATAATGTCCATGTTCTTTCTCTGATGCTTGGACAGCTGCATATAAGTACAAAATTGTCAAATGCCAAATAACACACAGTTGACTCCAAATGATTAAGCTTTTACTGAACAGCACTGTGCACTCTTTTCCAATACTAAGACTGCTGCTAAGACAGTTAGCATCTGAACTATAGATGAAGTGACACACCCAACATATATGATGTGGTGATCATTCCAAAGAGAGTGGAATGGTTTGCATGCCTTTCATCATATAATTGTGTACAGGTGTTGGGATTTGGACTCTAAACTCGTTAGAGATGATGAAACTACCCAATCTCTGTGCCTTTTTTATCCACTCCTCACTGGGTTCCTGCCATAATCAGGACGGAAATAAAAACACATTGAGAAACCATGTTGGAGTTACATACTGTACATATTCATCTATTCCCTGGATGAAATGGAAAGAAGCAATCTGGAAAACGAATCATTAACTAAGCGAAGAAGAAAAAGTGAGAAGGCGCAAGGTTTGCCAATACAATTCTCGGCACATTGATTAGCTGAGCAGATCAGAGCTGAAGCGCCGGTCAGATATAAACCTGTGGTTAAGAAAGGGTGGATCCTTGTCCACTTCAAATCACATTACATTTTATTGGTAACATCCACATGGTCAGCAGATGTTATTGCGAGTGTCATGACGCTGGCCTGGGGATAGGTTTATGACAGTCATAAATATCCCCCCCCTTTTTTCCTCTCTCTACCCTACTGACTATTGAAAATCCATTGGATAACATAGAGATTCTGAGAACATCAGAAGGTGGGGGGAAATGAACCATATTTTGGTAATCCGACCAGTTGAACATATGCGTTGGTACTTAATGAATATGATGTCAGTTCTGAGACATTCTCATCAATGATAGGATGACATAAATGGTACAGTGGAAAGTCTACACGTTATAGTTATCAGATTCACATGGAATTGTTGTGCAATTTAAATGTTTGAATATAAAATTATTGGTGAAAAGATTAAATGTAATGAGAGATTTGGGTTTTCATAAGGTTAGGGCTCTGCTCAATCAGTGGCCCGCCCCTGTGAAGAGACATGGGTTATAAAACTATGAAAACACACCCTTCTCCCTCCACTATATAAGCCCTTGATGAAAATGTAACCTCCTGCTCCGAGGACGTGAGGACGACGGTCCATACGTTAAAAAGGGCTAACATGTCAACTACAGAAATAAGTCAACCTCAGCGTGAGCTTTGGTTGTGAATGCTATAAACTTTGATCTCTTACTCACTAAAGAAGTGAGACATCCTAGCTGTTGATTTTGCAACAGCAGCTGCAAACGTGGGCTAGGAAAGAACAGAGTATCCTGTCTACCACACAACGTATCCAATTTACCAGCAGAGACATTCTTCAAAGGACAAAGGACTCTGTTGGGCAACACGGCCTTCCATCTACAACCAACCTACCGAAGCGCAGCTCAGAGTAAATATTTATTGCGTTTTTTCCTTTTCCAAATAGGCAGTAATTTAGAATGCATAAGATTCTGTATTTACGAAAGAGTAGTTGCCTCCTGCCCGATAGAGACATCGCTTCTCCCTTTGTTCTTCAGTCTTCCCGCTCTTTCACTCAAACCCAGCCCCCTTTCCTTTGGGTAACCAGCTGTCATATCTGTTCCGTCTGCTAGGGACGTTTTCCATTATGACATAATTTGTAATCAAGGTATGATTCATTCTGTGTATATGTAATCCTGTGTGATTAGTTAGATATTTAGTAAATAAACAATTAAACCCAATTTTGTATCGCTGATTCAACTTGTTAGCCAGGGTTCGTGAAGATAACCAAGAATTTACAACTTTCAGATGAGACTGAAATAAGGTGACAAATAATATTTACTGCTATGGATGTAAAATATTACTAGGTCTTTAAGAGTTTATTCGGAAGATAACTGCTCTATAAATGTTATTTTGTGGTGCCCCGACTTTCTAATTAATTACATTTACCTGATTAGCTCAATCAGCAAAAAATGTTTTAAAAAATGTAAATAATAATAATCGCCTGTCGAAACCCGGGAACGAACCAGGGACCTTTAGATTGTTTCACATTGTTCTGGCAGCGTCGACATGCTAAGCAAGACAATAGATAAAAATACAAGCAAATACGTCCATCCCATCTTCATGATGACAGTTAATTGACATGAGCCATTCTGTATTAGCAGAACACGTGAGACGTAGAATCTGTATTGGAACAAAACCGTGATCCATATTGCTGTACATGCACCCAAGGTTCTTCCATAGAAAATAGACCATAGATAAAAATTCTACCGACACCCCCCATCTCATCTTTACACTTTAATGCTCTCAGTTATCTGACAGCCAATGTCAACTAGCAGAACAGGACATACATAAAATCAATATCTAGACAAATTAGGAAAGACACATTCAAATATGATCCAATGACGTTTCCATGGAGGTGAATGAAGTCAATCGCCTTGGGTAAAAAAAAATTAGGAGCAAATAAAAAGTGTATCCAAAGTGAAGGCCTGTTTATGACTTTTCCCTTCTCTATATCTAAATGAATATGAATAACTACTGTGTACAATGGAGGACCTAGCTTCAGTGTCAGCCTCATTAATGCTGCGTATCACTGCCCAGGGGAGGAGTCAGTCTATAAAACCATGTGACACCTCATTAGGGATCTACCTTGGATCTATCTGACATTATCATGAATATGGCCCACCACAAATCAAATGGCTTCTGCCAAACAACAGGCAGAAAGAAGCCATAGATGGAATGCTATTTAGCTAGATGGCTATTCTGAACAGTATAGAAGCATTAGGGGCAACTGATTATGCAGAGCACTGACTTCTATGTAATGTACTTTATGTAGATTGGGGAAAAATGCATATGGGGAATTCCATGGTAACAGAATTGCGCTGAGACTCGAATTTTTCATTTAAAAAAAGTATGCAAACAAAAATAATTGATTTCAAAGTTTAACAAACCATATAGCTCTATGCACAAGGACAACTTTTAACAATTTACACTGACATTGTTTGCGGTAATTCTTATGGGTATTGAGTCTAAGAGTTTTCCACATCTGGATTGCGCAACATTTGCACATTATTATTTTCAGAATTCTTCAAACTCTGTCACATTGGTTGTTGATCATTGCTAGACAATCATTTTCAGGTCTTGCCATAGATTTTAAAATAGATTTAAGTCAAAACTGTAACTCGGCCACTGAGGAACATTCTTGGTAGGCAACTCCAGTGTAGATTTGGCCTTGTTTTTTAGGTTATTGTCCTGCTGGAAAAGTGTCTGTTGGACAGCAGACTGAACCAGATTTCTTCAAGGATTTTGTCTGTGCTTAGCTCCTCTACATTTCTTTTTTATCCTGAAAAACTCCCCCGTCCTTAATGATTACAGTTTTCTCCTATCACTGCCATTAAACTCTGTAACTGTTTTAAAGTCACCATTGGCCTCATGGTGAAATTCCTGAGCGATTTCCAACTAGGAAGGACACCTGAGCTAGGAAGGACTCCTGTGTATTTGTAGTGATTGGTTATAGTGATACACCATCCAAAGTGTAATGAATAACTTCACCATACTCAGAGATATTCAATGTCTGCTTTTTACCATTTTTACCCATCTACCAATAGGTGCCCTTCTTTTTGAGGCATTGGAAAAACCTCCATGGTCTTTGTGGTCGAATCGGTTTTTGAATTTCACTGCTCGACTGAGGGACCTTACATATGATTGTATGTGTGAAGTTCAAAGATGAGGTAGTCGTTTAAAAACAATATTAAACACGAGTATTACAGAGTGAGTCCATGCAAATGATTATGATTGGTTAAGCACATTTGTACTCCTGAACTTATTTAGGCTTGCCATAACAAAAGGGTTGAATACTTATTGACTCAAGACAGTTCAGCTTCAACATTTTTATTCATTTGTAAACATTTCGGAAAGCATAATTCCAGTTTGACATTATGTGGTATTGTGTGGTATTATGGTGTATTGTATGGTATTGTGTGGTATTGTGTGGTATGATGTGTAGGCCAGTGACATAAAATATCCATTTTATCCATTTTAAATTCAGGCTGTAAAACAACAAAATGTGGAAAAAGTCAAGGGGTGTGAATACTTTCTGAAGGCACGACATGTTTCACAAGCTTGTACATCAAAGTACAGCACTGTAAAGCTCAGTAGAGTATGTCATGACGTTGCCCTCTTTGGGTAGAGCAAGCCCCATTCCCCCTCTCCCTGTCTCCTACACCCAGGCTGCTGTGGTCAGATAGAGGTCGTAAATTCCTGGAGGAGATTTTCTCCTATCACTGCCATTAAACTCTGTAACTGTTTTAAAGTCACCATTGGCCTCATGGTGAAATTCCTGAGCGATTTCCAACTAGGAAGGACACCTGAGCTAGGAAGGACTCCTGTGTATTTGTAGTGATTGGTTATAGTGATACACCATCCAAAGTGTAATGAATAACTTCACCATACTCAGAGATATTCAATGTCTGCTTTTTACCATTTTTACCCATCTACCAATAGGTGCCCTTCTTTTTGAGGCATTGGAAAAACCTCCATGGTCTTTGTGGTCGTATCGGTTTTTGAATTTCACTGCTCGACTGAGGGACCTTACATATGATTGTATGTGTGAAGTTCAAAGATGAGGTAGTCGTTTAAAAACAATATTAAACACGAGTATTACAGAGTGAGTCCATGCAAATGATTATGATTGGTTAAGCACATTTGTACTCCTGAACTTATTTAGGCTTGCCATAACAAAAGGGTTGAATACTTATTGACTCAAGACAGTTCAGCTTCAACATTTTTATTCATTTGTAAACATTTCGGAAAGCATAATTCCAGTTTGACATTATGTGGTATTGTGTGGTATTATGGTGTATTGTATGGTATTGTGTGGTATTGTGTGGTATGATGTGTAGGCCAGTGACATAAAATATCCATTTTATCCATTTTAAATTCAGGCTGTAAAACAACAAAATGTGGAAAAAGTCAAGGGGTGTGAATACTTTCTGAAGGCACGACATGTTTCACAAGCTTGTACATCAAAGTACAGCACTGTAAAGCTCAGTAGAGTATGTCATGACGTTGCCCTCTTTGGGTAGAGCAAGCCCCATTCCCCCTCTCCCTGTCTCCTACACCCAGGCTGCTGTGGTCAGATAGAGGTCGTAAATTCCTGGAGGAGATTATCTCCTCATGGCCACAGTATAGAGAGAGAGAAAGTAGAGTTTTCATAGAAGAGAACAAAGGAATTTCTTCCACCTCACAGAACTTGAGGTCTGAACAACATTTATGTTTTTTTTGTTGTTGTTTTTTTTCAACTTTATTTAACCAAGTAGGCTAGTTGAGAACAAGTTCTCATTTACAACTGCGACCTGGCCAAGGTAAAGCATAGCAGTGTGAACAGACAACAACACAGAGTTACACATGGAGTAAACAATAAACAAGTCAATAACACAGTAGAAAGAAAAATAATAGTCTATATACATTGTGTGCAAAAGGCATGAGGAGGTAGGTGAATAATTACAATTTTGCAGATTAACACTGGAGTGATAAATGATCAGATGGTCATGTGCAGGTAGAGATACTGGTGTGCAAAAGAGCAGAAAAGTACATAAATATAAACAGTATGGGGATGAGGTAGGTAAATTGGGTGGGCTATTTACTGATGGACTATGTACAGCTGCAGCGATCGGTTAGCTGCTCAGATAGGAGATGTTTAAAGTTGGTGAGGGTAATAAAAGTCTACAACTTCAGAGATTTTTGCAATTCGTTCCAGTCACAGGCAGCAGAGAACTGGAAGGAAAGGTGGCCAAATGAGGTGTTGGCTTTAGGGATGATCAGTGAGATACACCTGCTGGAGCACGTGCTACGGGTGGGTGTTGCCATCGTGACCAGTGAACTGAGATAAGGCGGAGCTTTACCTAGCATGGACTTGTAGATGACCTGGAGCGAGGGCCAGCCACTCAAAGTTGAGTGGTGGGTGGTATAAGGTGCTTTAGTAACAAAACGGATGGCACTGTGATAAACTGCATCCAGTTTGCTGAGTAGAGTATTGGAAGCTATTTTGTAGATATCGCCAAATTTGAGGATCGGTAGGATAGTCAGTTTTACTAGGGTAAGTTTGGCGGCGTGAGTGAAGGAGGCTTTGTTGCGAAATATAAAGCCGACTCTAGATTTGATTTTAGATTGGAGATGTTTGATATGAGTCTGGAATGAGAGTTTACAGTCTAGCCAGACTCCTAGGGACTTATAGATGTCCACATATTCTAGGTCGGAACCATCCAGGGTCGTGATGCTAGTCGGGCGTGCGGGTGCAGGCAGCGAACGGTTGAAAAGCATGCATTTGGTTTTACTAGCGTTTAAGAGTAGTTGGAGGCCAAGGAAGGAGTGTTGTATGGCGTTGACGCTCGTTTGGAGGTTAGATAGCACAGTGTCCAAGAAAGGGCCAGAAGTAGACAGAATGGTGTCGTCTGCGTAGAGGTGGATCAGGGAATCGCCTGCAGCAAGAGCAACATCATTGATATATACAGAGAAAACAGTTGGCCCGAGAATTGAACCCTAGGGCACCCCCATAGAGACTGCCAGAGGACCGGACAACATGCCCTCCGATTTGACACACTGAACTCTGTCTGCAAAGTAGTTGGTGAACCAGGCAAGGTAGTCATTAGAAAAACAGAGGCTACTGAGTCTGCCGATAAGAATATGGTGATTAACAGAGTCGAAAGCCTTGGCCAGGTCGATGAAGACGACTGCACAGTACTGTGTTTTATCGATGGCGGTTATGATATTGTTTAGTACCTTGAGCGTGGCTGAGGTGCACCCGTGACCGGCTCGGGAACCAGATTGCACAGCGGAGAAGGTATGGTGGGATTCGAGATGGTCAGTGATCTGTTTGTTGACTTGGCTTTCGAAGACCTTAGATAGGCAGGGCAGGATGGATATAGGTCTGTAACAGTTTGGGTCCAGGGTGTCTCCCCCTTTGAAGAGGGGGATGACTGCGGCAGCTTTTCAATCCTTGGGGATCTCAGACGATATGAAAGAGAGGTTGAACAGGCTGGTAATAGGTGTTGCGACAATGGTGGCAGATAGTTTCAGAAATAGAGGGTCCAGATTGTCAAGCACCGCTGATTTGTACGGGTCCAGGTTTTGCAGCTCTTTCAGAACATCTGCTATCTGGATTTGGGTAAAGGAGAAGCTGCGGAGGCTTGGGCGAGTAGCTGCGGGGGGGACGGAGCTGTTGGCCGAGGTTCGAGTAGCCAGGAGGAAGGCATGGCCAGCCGTTTAGAAATGCTTGTTGAAGTTTTCGATAATCATGGATTTATCGGTGGTGATCGTGTTACCTAGCCTCAGTGCAGTGGGCAGCTGGGAGAAGGTGCCCTTGTTCTCCATGGACTTTACAGTGTCCCAGAACTTTTTCGAGTTTGAGCTATAGGATGCAAATTTCTGCTTGAAGAAGCTGGCCCTTGCTTTCCTGACTGACTGTGTGTATTGGTTCCTGACTTCCCTGAACAGTTGCATATCACAGGGACTATTCGATGCTATTGCAGTCCGCCACAGGATGTTTTTGTGCTGGTTGAGGGCAGTCAGGTCTGGAGTGAACCAAGGGCTATATCTGTTTTTAGTTCTGCATTTTTTGAACAGAGCATGCTTATCTAAGATGGTGAGGAAGTTACTTTTAAAGAATGACCAGGCATCCTCAACTGACAGGATGAGGTCAATATCCTTCCAGGATACCCGGGCCAGGTCGATTAGAAAGGCCTGCTCGCCGAAGTGTTTTAGGGAGCGTTTGACAGTGATGAGGGGTGGTCGTTTGACTGCGGACCCGTAGTGGATACAGGCAATGAGGCAGTGATCGCTGAGATCCTGTTTGAAGACAGCGGAGGTGTATTTGGAGGGCCAGTTGGTCAGGATAACGTCTATGAGGGTGCCCTTGTTTACAGATTTAGGGTTGTACCTGGTGGGTTCCTTGATAATTTGTGTGAGATTGAGGGCATCTAGCTTAGATTGTAGGACTGCCGGGGTGTTAAGGATATCCCAGTTTAGGTCACCTAACAGAACAAACTCTGAAGCTAGATGGGGGGCGATCAATTCACAAATTGTGTCCAGTGCACAGCTGGGAGCTGAGGGGGGTCAGTTGCAGGCGGCAACAGTGAGAGACTTATTTCTGGAGAGAGTAATTTTTAAAATTAGTAGTTCGAACTGTTTTGGTATGGACCTGGAAAGTATGACATTACTTTTCAGGCTATCTCTGCAGTAGACTGCAACTCCTCCCCCTTTGGCAGTTCTATCTTGACGGAAAATGTTATAGTTGGGTATGGAAATCTCAGAATTTTTGGTGGCCTTCCTAAGCCAGGATTCAGACACGGCAAGGACATCAGGGTTGGCAGAGTGTGCTAAAGCAGTGAGTAAAACAAACTTAGCGAGGAGGCTTCTGATGTTGACATGCATGAAACCAAGGCTTTTTCAATCACAGAAAAAAAGAGAAGGTATAAAATATCGGTGAAAATCCAGCTGGTCCGTTTGGTACAATTTTGTGAAACTCATGGGAGACAATACATAACTTTGTTTATATAATAGCCTCAGATATGAGGCTTTACATCTAATAGTTGTATAAGATGAATGAGTGAGGATGATCCTGGTTTGTGAAATTGTTTAATGTGATTTTGGACTGTTTAATGAAGGAAACTCCAATTCCCTTTGTAGTTTAACTAAATCAGAGGACCGCCCATGAGCACAGTTATGGTCGGGCATCCTGGAACAGGCCCTTTTCTGCAATTCCGAATAAAACCCCCACCTTTGAGAATTTCTCAACAGACCATGTTGCTCTCAATTACGAGAGGACAAAGGTTGCAGACCAGCTTACCTCGATAACGAGAGGGCCAAGGTTTGAGACCAGACTGCTGGATCTTTTAACCATCCCATGTGGTTAAACTCTTAGACTATCGATACCGACAGAATAAGAACAAGTCTTTGATGTTAATTACTAGTCTGCAGCTAGGAATTCGGTATCATTGAACGCAAAGACCGACAACCGCCGAAACATCTATTCAATAACGACATGAATGAATGTCAATCTGAACTATCCATTCTAAAGGAGAGAGAGAGAGGACGGACATACTCTCAAACAGAAACTAACTTTTCAACAGAGACCCCGATGACACACTCAGCGTATATATATATATATATTGATTGCTATTGTTGCCGAATGAGTGAGCGTTCATGTGCAAAGGATAAGCATTTCAATTGTTATAATTATCAACTCTGTGTTGTCTTCTCAGTCGACCCCCACTTCCCTTTTGTACACCAAGCCGCGATGCCGGTTTATCCCACTGCGTGCAGTCCAGGGAAACTCCGTTAACATTTCCTTGTAACTATCTACTGTTTGGTTATGCATTTCTGTGAATTACTTAGTTAGTAGATAAATTATTTTAATACAATTGATGTATGGATGACTCATAGTGAAGACTGGGTTCATGCAGATAACCAACAATTTACAACATTTGGAATGAGACTAACGTGAGGTAAAGAAGAATTCATTAATCAGAAGACTATTGATCAGATATGAAAATATCTGAAAAGTTATATTAGGAAAATTATAACTTTGTAATCTCAATATTTTCCTTGGTGCCCCGACTTCCTAGTTAATTTACAGTTACATGATTAATCAGTTTAATCGCGTAATAATAATTACAGAGTCATTTGATAAAGATGAATCCTCAGTTTAATGATGCCAAAGACAAGACATGTACAACACAGTGGAGTAGAGTTCAGTACAGTACATTAGTGTACTCAACTCTAGTGTGCTCTACTGTGTACTGTACACTACTGTAGAGTGTTTTGCTGTACTGCATCACTGCTTGGTACAACAGTGTCACTGTACAAGCAAAAGCCAGTGTGACAAGTCTGCTTAAAAACTGCCTCAAAAATAATTGGCTAGCCTATCAACCAAACCCTTCTGCACAGCTACCACACAAACATGCTGAGGATGGCAAACAAAATAGCAGAGGACCTCTCCCATGTGCTCAACTCAGTGTGCGCTCCTGCCATCCAGGAAGAGCGACAGACTCCCCCTGTGCAAACTGGTCCGGAACAAAAACTAATTTGTGCCACACATACACACACTGACCCTTATGAACAAATAAGGAGGATATTAGGGGCATGGGGATACATTCACTCATTCAGAAACAGGCAATAGTGAAAATGTGATAATAAAGAACTATTTAAATCTACTGTACTGTGCTGTCCAAACTTGTGAACCCAACTGTGGTTTGTGCCTATCATAATTTCCCATTGTAGCCAATTAAATTGCATAAATTATATTTTTTTTTATTCTGATTTGGTCAACAAATTTGATAACAGTAAAAACACAAACTAATTGGTAGGTCTACCTTTACTTCTGTGAACTTCCATTATCCTCCCTCCTCATGATGGAGAGAACTAAGAAAATATCTTAAAGATATGTGGGTTTTTGGTAACGGAATTTCAAAACACAAAGCAATGTTTCTAAAACTTACAGAAGGCAGAAAAATATATTCAAAATGAAATATAAAAGTGTTGATGTTAGTTGGCAGGGGTCTTTACAACATTTTGTTTTGATGCATTTCTTATACCTTTTAAGATGTTTTCTAAGTGTAATGAACATGAGAGACAGAGAGCTGGTTTCAAGCACAGGGCGCAGCAGATGTTTATTTGTAAAGGACCACAGGAGCAGGCAGATAGCTGGGTCCAGGGGCAGGTAGAAGGTCATACACAGGGGGTCCAAATAGGCAACAGTACAGGCAGGGAAAAGGCTAGTAACATCATTCAGGAGATCAGGCAATAGGTTGATAACAGGAAATCCGAATAGGCAAAAAGGTGTCGCTAGTGAGGCAGGAAAAAACTAGTGAGGCAATCATACACTGGAGGATTAAATTACAGGAAAAACAGAGCTCCAGATAGAAGAGTCCTTTTACAAAACCAATACCTCACAATGATGGGGTGCAAAGAACTGAACTAAATAGTGTGTGATAATGACATTCAGGTGTGTGAACAGGTGATCAGAATTCAGGTGATTGGGATCTGGAGAGTGAGCTGCTTTCAGGGGATCTATGTGTTTGAGAGTGTGAGTTGGTAGCAGACGTTACACTAAGACCCCTTTTCCATATGTTTAAACAGAAATCAAAGCCTTTGCTTATTCACATTTTTTTGGGGGATGGAAAATGGCTGAAAAATGTATATATGAATTGATAAAAATAAAATACAAACTCTCAGATTTGGATTTGACACCCAAATTGACATACTCCTATGAACTTCACATGTTGGCGAACGAGTCCTTTTACATGGAAATGACCGTACAGCCTTGGACTGCATTAGGCCATAGGCCTACATGGTTGTGGAATGGACAGTATGTTTAGAGAAGGAGAAATATGTGAAATATCTGAAAACTAGGTAATCCAGCAGATAACCTTCAGTCCAATTATCTCAACTTAAAACATGGTCTTGAATTCACTGAAGATAATAGTTGTAGAGCTGCATTGACTGAAACTGTTAGCTGATCATCTCCGCCAAAGGTTATGACTGTTACTGAAAATGACTTTGAACTGAAGTAAAAAGAAAAACAAGCAGCATGTCTCCTCTCTTCCTGCAGACATATAATTTCAGTTTTAAAAAATCAATAACCTAAAAATGTATGTTCTTAAAAATGTTTTGATCTCAGTCCATTTGGAGGTGACTTCTTAACGCCATGTAACCTTTCGCTGTCACCGAATTGAGAGGTTGGAAACGAAAGACACATGTTTCATAAATATACTGACAAATAACATGAAGTAGTACAGGAAGTGAAACGTTTGACAAGAGATGAGAAAACGTAGAACTCCTTTTGCAGTGAGGAACTTTGGTTCCTTCTAAATTACTGTACATCAGCTGGGGAGACCGAAACACACCGCGAGTAACTTCCATTATCGAGCCGAGATAATGACATATAAATGCAATTATTGTGACGGATGGGCAGCAACAGCCTGACGTTGATTTGACTCCATCATCATAGTCATCATTGCAAGTCCCAATAGATCAGTAGATATAATACTGGAATTCCACTGGAATGTATCCATCATACTTAATGTTGAATCATGGATCTTGGACGGTTATCCCTTGTGCCAGAAGAATAGATACAGTATGAGTGGCAAGAATAGAAAAGGATAAGAATTCATTTATTGACTGCTAATGGCTCTCACACCATGTGCTGTGCTCCATTCACTTAACCAAAACGTTTAGCTTCAATGACCATGACATGAATTTTTGGATGAAAGGTAAACAAACAATCTAACGTTTCCTTCAACTCTTATCACCCTGAAAAAAAAACATGACCATCCCCAGTTCCAGATTGATTTCACACACATGGGACAAAGACAAGCTAGCATCTAATAGCAGTGAGCTGCGATGGAAAGTTCACCACCACGGCTGCAGAGCAAAGCATGCTGTATGCTAATTGTCCTTCTCCAGCTTGTGGGGTGTGTTGATGTTATCAGAGGGGTTTCCCTGATAGCTCACCCTACCCAAGTCCGTCACAGAAAAGCCACTCCACTCCACACAAGCACAACAACATGGCATCAAAATTTGAGCTACCTTGTAAGAAGTAACGTCATTTGGTTTCTCAACGTATGGTACTGTATATTGGTCCATCATTTCTCTCAGCTGACATGCCTTATGAAGCATTTTATCTGTACCGTGTGTATCAAGGTCCACCACCCAAAGGACATCCAGACAATTAGACAACTGTAGGAAGCAATGGAGGAAACATGGGCCAGCATCCATGTGGAATGCTTTCAACACCTTGTAGAGTCCATGCTCAAACAAATTGAGGCTGCTCTGATAGCAAAAGGCAGTGCAACTCAATATTAGGAAGGTGTGCCTAATATTTTGTACACTCGGTGTATCTCTTTATCACTGTGTAAGCTTGGGCCAAGCAGTACCTAAGACCGTAGTGTGCCAGTCCCTGAAACAACAATAATGAGAAACATGACATTAGTACTGTAACTAACAATACTATAGAGATCTATAACAAAAGAGCTAGGTGGCAGTTAGGCCGTCCTGTTGCATTAATAAAACAACAATCTACATAAGTGTGCTACTCTCTTACTTTACAGCTCATGTTGCAGTAGTACCCCTGTGTCTCTGTTACTCTACAGTATCTTTGAGACCACAACATGTCACAGCTCTGGTGTAAAATATGTGTTGAAATAAATTGGAGGAGAGTGCAAGCTTAAGGGAGTGTGACAATTGGGGGAAACAGATCCCACAGTCCCAGTACAGCCCTGAGGAAAGGACAAAGAGCACAAAGTTACAGGCTTTTGTCTGTGGATATGCCAATAACTACTGGACACAATTGGTTGAATCAATGTCGTTTCCACATCATTTCAACAACAAAAAACTCTATGTGATGATGTTGACTCAATGTGGAAAAGTGATCAACGTAAGGAAATGGAGTAATTTTTTCACCCAACTTTGAACCTAAATCCAATGACATGGTGCATTTTGGGGGGGATTTCACATTGAATTCACATTAGTTGACCATGTATATCAAAAGCAGATGGAATCAGAGTGGACATGATCTCCACAAGGGTATCTATCACTTCAATAGACAAAGACAAATAGTGTAGCAAATCTTATAAGCAAGAACTTTTGTCTTCTCATTTTAAAAGCTGTTTATACTGTATACTGTACATATACATGTCCGCAAAAGGGAATCATTTCCTCATACAGTTAGCATACATAGGGTATTTTTGTTGTTGTTGATAGAAGCAAAGTTTTAATATAGAAGCCCTGTTAAAGAAGTTTTAAAAATTCCCTTCTATAAAAAAAGAATGCAAATCTGTGGAAACAGGTGCAACGTCCAACTCCTTTACTAATTTCTATTCATGTTAGAAGGGAGGGTATGCATGAACATGGCTCCTAGGTAAATACAAGTGGAAAACAGAAATGAAGAAAGAGAGGTGCCCTCCATCATTTCCTCACTTCAAAGAGCAGGAGGGGAGGCGTGCTGGATCAGCGCGTGTTCAGGTCTGCCTTGACATCATGTTTCTCAGTATAATTAGCCTACCAACTGAACACTGCTAACCTTCTTTGCCCCATCAAAGACTATGCTCTTCTCTACAGGCTTAATAGTTCTAGAATGTCTGCACAAACTGTCAGAAACCATCTCTGGGAAGCTCATCTGCGTGCTGGTCATCCTCACCAGGGTCTTGACCTGACTGCAGTTCGGAGTCGTAACCGAATTCAGTAGGCAAATGCTCACCGTAGCACGCTGGAGAAGTATGCTCTTCACGGATCCCGGTTTCAACTGTACTGTGCAGATGGCAGACAGTGTGTATGTAGGGGTGTGGTGGTCAAAAAATTGTCAGCCGGTGATTATCCAGCAAACAACTGTCAGTCTCACAGTATTTGACTGTTAATGAACATATACTCATTTAGCATCTCCTGGCTTCCACATATAGCCTTCAAGCCACTGATGGAGACCATTGGAACATCTACATTTTAAAAATTCAAAAAAAGTCCATGTAATATAGCCTACACCTTCACAATACATCCATTTTTTATTTTAGACAGGTCTAAAGAAGCATGATATGATGAAAATATTTCAGAAGAACAGAGTAGCATACTCTGAATTGTCCTCATATTAGTCTTGATCTGTCCATGCCAAATGGTTGTGGGCTACACTAGTTCATTCAGCAGAAAATGTCACACCCTGATCTGTTTCACCTGTCTTTGTGCTCGTATCCACCCCCTTCCAGATGTCACACATCATCCCAATTATCCCCAGTGTATTTATACCTGTGTTCTCTGTTCCCAGTTCGATTTGTTCGTCAAGCCTACCACCGGGTTTCCCCTTGCTCCTGTCTGTTTCAAGTTGTCCCGGTTTTGACCATTCTGCCTGCCCTTTCTGTACCTTGCCTCACCACCCTGGATTACTGACCTCAGCCTGCCCTTGAGCTGTCGTTTTGCCTACCCCCTGTTTTCTCCAAACATATAGCCAACATTTATAGAACAACTAAAGTTACATTAATAACTCTAAATTAAGCATATAGGAATACCTATTTCTTTGTTAACCGCTCAACACAGAACAGCCGCATGTTGTTACAGTTGAAGTTGGAAGTTTACATACACCTCAGCCAAATACATTTAAATTCAGTTTTTCACAATTCCTGACATTTAATCCTACTAAAAATTCCCTGTCTTTGGTCAGTTAGGATCACCACTTCATTTTAAGAATGTGAAATGTCAGAATAATAGTAGAGTATGATTTATTTCAGCTTTTATTTCTTTCATCACATTCCAAGTGCGTCAGAAGTTTACAAACACTCAATTAGTATTTGGTAGCTTTGCCTTTAAATTGTTTCATTTGGGTCAAACGTTTCAGGTAGCCTTCCACAAGCTTCCCACAATAAGTTGGGTGAATTTTGTCCCATTCCTCCTGACAGAGCTGGTGTAACTGAGTCAGGTTTGTAGGCCTCCATGCTCGCACACACTTTGTCAGTTCTGTCCATACATTTTCTATAGGCTTGAGGTCAGGGCTTTGTAATGGCCACTCCAATACCTTGACTTTGTTGTCCTTAAGCCATTTTGCCACAACTTTGGAAGTATACTTGGGGTCATTGTCCATTTGGAAGACCCATTTGCGACCAAGCTTTAATATCTCAAGACTGATGTCTTGAGATGTTGCTTCAATATATCCACATAATTTTTCTTCTGCATGATGCCATCTATTTTGTGAAGTGCACCAGTCCCTCCTTTAGCAAAGCACCCCAACAACATGATGCTGCCACCCCTGTCCTTCATGGTTGGGATGGTATTCTTCGGCTTGCAAGCCTCCCCCTTTTTCCTCCAAACATAACGATGATCATTATGGCCAAACAGTTCTATTTTGTTGACCAGAAGACATTTCTCCAAAAAGTACGATCTATGTCCCCATGTGCAGTTGCAAACCGTAGTCTGGCTTTTGTATGGCGGTTTTGGAGCAGTGGCTTCTTCCTTGCTGAGCAGCCTTTCAGGTTATGTCAATATAGGACTCGTTTTACTGTGGATATAGATACTTTTGTACCCGTTTCCTCCAGCATCTTCACAAGGTTCTTTGCTGTTGTTCTGGGATTGATTTGCACTTTTCACACCAAAGTATGTTCATCTCTAGGAGACAGAACGTGTCTCCTTCCTGAGCATTAGGATGGCTGCGTGGTCCCATGGTGTTTATACTTGCATAATATTGTTTGTACAGATGAACATGGTACCTTTAGGTGTTTGGAAATTGCTCCCAATGATGAACCAGACTTGTGGAGGTCTACAATTTTTTTTTCTGAGGTCTTGGATGATTTCTTTTGATTTTCCCATGATGTCAAGCAAATAGGCACTGAGTTTGAAGATAGGCCTTGAAATACATCCACAGGTACACCTCCAATTGACTCAAATGATGTCAATTAGCCTAACAGAAGCTTCCAAAGCCATGACATAATTTTCTGGAATATTCCAAGCTGTTTAAAGGGACAGTCACCTTCGTGTATGTAAACTTCTGACCCACTGAAATTGTGATACAGTGAAATAATCTGTCTGTAAACAATTGTTGGAAAAATTACTTGTGTCATGCACAAAATAGATGTCCCAACCGACTTGCCAAAACTATAGTTTGTTAACAAGACATTTGTGGATGTCACACCCTGACCATAGTTTGCTTTGTATGTTTCTATGTTTTGGTTGGTCAGGGTGTGAGCTGGGTGGGCATTCTATGTTACATGTCTAGTTTGTCTAGTTCTATGTTTGGCCTGATATGGTTCTCAATCAGAGGCAGGTGTTCGTCATTGTCTCTGATTGGGAACCATATTTAGGTAGCCTGTTTGGTGTTGGGTTTTGTGGGTGATTGTCCTTAGTGTCTTGATGTCCTTGTTCTGTGTGTATGTGCACCAGTATTAGGCTGTTTCGGTTTTCGTTACGTTTATTGTTTTGTAGTGTTTGTATTTAGATTCGTGTTGCTTCAGTTTAATAAACATGGATCGCAATCTACACGCTGCATTTTGGTCCGACTCTCTTTCCCATACAGAAAACCGTTACAGCGGAGTTGTAGAAAAACAAATTTTAATAACTCCAACCTAAGTGTATGTGAACTTCCGACTTCAACTGTATGTTTTTGAATATTTTTATTCTGTATAGGCTTCCTTATTTTCACTCAATCAGTTAGTATTGTGGAGTAACTACGATGTCGTTGACCCATCCTCAGTTGTTTTCTACTATCACAGCCATTAAACTCTGTAACTCTTTTAAAGTCACCATTGGCCTCGGGGTGAAATCCCTGAGCGGTTTCCTTCCTCTCCTGAAACTGAGTTAGGAAAGATGCCTGTACATCATACAAATTGTAATGAATAACTTCACCATGCTTAAAGGGATATTCAATGTCTGCTTTTTTTTTTTTTTACCAATAGGTGCCCTCCTTTGCGAGGTCTCTGTGTCTCTGTGGTTGAATCTGTGTTGAAATTCACTGCTCGACTGAGGGACCTTACAGATAATTGTATGTGTAGAGTACAGAGATGAAGTAGTCATTCAAAATGAATGTTTAACACTATTATTGCACACAGAGTAAGTCCATGCAACTTAATATGTGACATTTTCATTTTTACATTGTGCGATATTGTGTGTAGGATGTAACACAACAAAATGTGAAAATAGTCAAGTGGTGTGAATACTTTCTGTAGGCACTATAAATAACCCCAAAAATAAGGCACATTTTACAAAGTAATGTAACATTCAAACTTTCATTTATTAACATCTATGGCCACATTTTGAGGTTAGTAACTATAAATGTTTTCCTATGTAATCATGTAAAGTGTGCATGTTCAAGATAGCATGCATAGGTCATCGCAGGTCTGTGGAGTTCTTCACAGTTGCTGTAATAATCTGCGCAGAATCTCGAACAGCAAGGATCAATTCCACCATGTGCTTTTAATGTAGTCTCAACTGCAAACCAGGTCATTTGGTTCTGCTATTAGAGGAAGCACAGTGATAACACAATCTGTTGTATAAATGAAATAAAATATCTGACATAGTATTCCCATTTGAACTTTGCTGTGCTTTTAAAATGGTTGATAGCACAGTAATAGACATTTGGGTGACAACTAAACCAAAATCAGACTGTTTGTTTTCCCAATGGAATTTGGTTGTGCTTTTAGATGGTTGAATCTTAGTGATAACACATTGGAAATTCAACTAACTTTTATTATTGGTCCCCACGTGGTGTGCCATTTTGAATTGTTTCATTAATTATGTTTGTTGAGCCATCGCCATTATAGAGTTAAAAGTGCATTTGCACTGATTGCGTTCATGTTAAGGAAGAGCGCTCACACGTTTGCTGGGTGCTGATGTGGAGAATGCACTGTGCATGGTGTGCAACCACCTGTGAAAAGAGCTACAATATACAGCTTGTTTCTGTTTGTTTGGGTTCTTATCAAGTGTGTGTGTGTGTGTGCGTATTACTGCCAGCTAATGGCTCAATAAAGTAAGGGTCTTGGAAATAAGGATATTGAGATAAAAGCTAAAGGATCCAGAGATGTTCTATTTGGCAACACTTGACTTTAGTCAAGCTTTCATCAACATCTGAAAGGATATGGAAACACTTTATTTTACAGCCCTCCAACAGCTCCTATTTCCATGGTATCTCTGTATCTTTGAAGTCCAGGCTTAAACAAATGATAATTCTTACTGTACCTAATTCAAAATCTCACTCATGCTACACCCAGCCTTTTTAATTCAAAGCACATAAAATAATGTTACAGGAGATTATGAATGGGAGAAAAAAAAGAACGTGGGCTAACAGGACATTGAGGAAGCTCTGGATCGGCTTACAATCCTGTTAGGTATGAAAGGGGATCCTTAGCAAATAGCTTACTAATCCTGGGGAAATTTGCTGACTGGTGCACGTTCAATGTTACAAAGCTAATTTGGGCTCATATGGGCTACAGATAAAGTTATGTTGTGTATTCAAGGTATGCTACGCTGGGAAGGGGCTATTTTACAACAACAGTGTTTTTACAATAAGTATCTTTCAAAAGAATTTCCCAACAAGATTTAAAAAAATACATATTTTAGTTAGTTATTTATATAAAGTATTTTCATTCCTGCATATGAGTGCATTTCCATTATCACTATATTGCCATTGTTTGTGTCAGTATAATAATACAGTATAATAATATAAATAATAATATAATAATATCAGCTTAATGTCAAGGCTGTCAGAAACAAAGAAGTAGGAATTATAATTTAATAGGATCTCTACGGTCAGAGAGGACAATCCACATGAAGATGTCGGCCCGTCATTGCAACTTGCTAACAGCTTCCACATTTCCACTACTTCCTCATTAAACCAAGATGCAAATAACCCAAGCAAATGAAATGCAAATTAATTTAGTGCTTGATTGTGTCCACTAGCTAGCCTTCATGTTTAACAGCAATCAGACCAAATTGCTCTCTGCTGCCTGTTGATGCCACTAGCATTATGTTCCCTAGAAGCTAGGAATCAGAGCAGCAAGTCATTAATATTCCTTCCGTCTTCACTCCTTCTTTTCACCTGAATGGTAATTGGAGTGTGGTGAATTCTGCATGAGAGGGCTGCTACTTCCTGATCATGGCTGCTCCAGCTCTTGTTCATGGCCCCGGGTCACTGTTTGATTGCATGCCTAAGTGGCACATGACGCGATTACCACACAGCTCAGCTTCGGCTTCAGTTCGACTCGCCAAGGGTAGGGTTTTGCGTGTGTGAGGGGGGAATATTATTATTTTTTAAATGAGAACCTGCCAAGTTGCCTTGGATGCCGTGATGTTCTGTAAACCAAATGCTTGACTGACTCACATCAACTCATTATAACTGAAATTATGATTCACCTTCATCTTAACAGAAATATTTGTTGGTCTCCGTATTGTTATTCGCAACATCAAAGGTGAGGACGTTCTTGCTAAAAACAAATATTGTGTTACAATATATACAATGACACAAATAAAAAAAGTTGACTCTGCGGGGAGATGGCTAGTTAAAGCGGCAGTACTTCAGCTTAAGCCCCTCTGGCAGTGGGATTGGGAGATGAACACTTTCCTCCTCACCATCAAAGACACAGCTGTTCTCACCATGGGGATTTTAATACATACAGATGGCTGTTAGGGCGACAGAATCAAAATAGCCAGTGGTCACAACGACACCACAACTAGGCCAAAACACTTTGCAAACTGGCAATTCAGGGAGAGAGAAGCACGAAATCACTGTTTAATTTAGCTCTGTTGGCAACCTGTTCCTGTTGGAGAGCAACGTTCTGCCAACCAAATGAAGGGTGTCTTTGCAAAGCATGCTGAATACTGCAGATCATATTTCTTTCTCCATGATTTATATTGGGTAAAATGCCAAGCCAGATGGAGACACACTGGTTTATTTTTTTGCTACCCAAGGTACAGTGAGAGATGAGAAATCTGAAAAAATATGCCGACGTATAATTGTCGGTGTGCATGTGGTTGCATCAACACACAATGTATTAGTTATTACACAAAATCATAATTTTACTCAAATTCAACTACATATGCTTGACAATTTCCACTGTGTTTGTGTATAGCCTCCATCAAGAGGATTTAACCTTCGCTGTACACATAATACTCACAAATAAAAAATTAAAAAACATCATTCTGTTGTGTCGAGTGGTGATGAGGGACAAGCCGTTTCTATCACCGACCTGTATTCTTAACCTCGGCGACACACACACACACACACACACACACACACACACACACACACACACACACACACACACACACACACACACACACACACACACACACACACACACACACACACACACAGAGCTGTAAATTCATGCTATGCACGTAACCGTCGCTCACCTTGACACGGCTCTTAGCCCACTCTAAACACGTGGGACCTACAGGACCTGGGTATTATATCGCTTTGCACTAGAACACTTCTTCTACAGGATAATTAGTGCAAGATCCCAGCTAATCCAGAGCAGATATACACAATACCTGTCAAACTCACACTGGGAGTGTGTTTGTGTGTGGGTGAGCGTGTGTGTGTGTGTGTGTGTGTGTGTGTGTGTGTGTGTGTGTGTGTGTGTGTGTGTGTGTGTGTGTGTGTGTGTGTGTGTGTGTGTGTGTGTGTGTTTGTGCGTGTGTGTGTGGGCACACTAAGCTTCAGAATGGAAAGATAGAGAGAGAGAGAAAGTGAGAGAGTTTATAGCATACTAATGAGACTGAATTAGAGATAGTGTATAAGTGTATGGGGTCCAACTCCCAATGTCCCTCAAGGCTTACCAGAAGTGCATGTTTGGTGGGACTCATTGCAGTAGTTTTTGGCTGTGCTGAATTACAGCTAAGATGGGATCTCACAGAAACATATTGTGAGGGGGGAAATAGAAATTGGACTCTGTAAAATGTCCCTGTTAAAACACATCGAAAGTTGTGAACTTTCCTAAACACCTCGGTACCTCACCACATGGTGCCGTTTTCACTCCAAGGTGTGAAATTAAGGCTGATGTGAATCTAATTGCATGTCTTTGTTCTCTGTGGGTTTAAAATGACAGAAACTGATGAGGTAGGCCAGGGTATATCTGAACAAATACATAAGCATAGATAAAAGGTTCAGGAGCGTCTGTGGGATCCGTGATCATAGGGAGAATGTGTTGTGGTGGCGGCACTCCAAGGTGTAGCCTAAAGGGAATTCTGTAGGGAATCAAATTATATGGGTCTTTAAATTTACCGGAGTGATAATGTATCTAAGCCAAGACAATGGTCAAATTCAATTAGGAATCACACTTTAGATTTTGATTCTGTGCTTGTCTAAAAGTCCATTTCTAATGTTAAATGATGAAAATAGTGAAAATAGTAAATACAATTTGTAATAAAGTTTAACGATTTCATTTTTCAATTACTTTACACACATACTACAGCAAAATATAAAAAACTAAGAGTCAAGCGGGCACCTTGCTTTAAAAAAAGATATGCTTGGTCTCCCTGAATCATTCTTCTACTCTGGAATACAGCACGCCTTCTCTCTGCAGTTTAAAATGAAAGAATGAGGAAGTGTAGCTAAAAAAGACCCAGGCTAGAGGTAGAGGTCACCTTCGAATAAGCCGGAGAACAACTGGAGCCACAAAACAGAGTGATGCACGGTGTTTAATCCTGGCCGTGTTGTAGTGACCGGGTCCTGGTAGCCCGGAGGAGGACGTTTGCTGGCCGTTTGGATTTCATTTTGCTTTGATGCTGAAGATGGAGATGACAGTCCAACTGAGTGAGTCAGCCACCGAGAGACCATTGATTCCACTGTGCCTTTGATCCTGGTAGAAACACACTCTTCTTCCAACATTAGACATTGTCTAGCTAGCTGTCCGTACTTATGGTGTGGTGAAGCTGATGGTATACTAATACTGTGTAGGCTCTATCTGATATTGATGTTGTTTATTCATGATTACTTGGTTGTCTAGAGAAAATAAATCAAAGAATTAAGATTATTATCGTCTATGACAAAAATAAACTATGAAAATATTGGATGCTGGAAACGTATTTGGCTTTACTGAAAAAATTGTATTGAAGCTGAATTGTCGAAAGGGAGAAAGAACTAACTGGGAATCTATATGTAATTGCAAAGGGGGAAATAATCATCTAAAAAAAGGTGTTATGTAACATTAATGCTTTTTGCAAAGCAATATTTTCTATTTCACTTTCATTTCTAATTTTCTCCTAATCCTGAAAAATTGAATTGGCCTTCTTTTCCTGGTGCCATTGGCTTTTCAGAGAAATTAAATCTACTCTGACAAGAAAATAAATACTCATACGGAACAAAATACCATTTTCTTTTTCTTTTTCTTTTTTATAAATAGTGGCATTCTCTGCTTGTTAGAAGAAGTAGGTTTTGACGACGGCGTGTGAAAACAACAGAGAGGTTTGAAAGCATCCGACTCCCAGGCAGAGTGGCACAGGAAACATGGCAGGCCGGGGATCAGCAAGGGTACGGAGGGACGTCTGCAGACTAGCAGAGGTGCCCGCTTCCCCTGCCAGGGCTGGATAGATGTGTTAAAGCGGGGGCCCTGGTCGTTTATTGTCAGTTTATCATGTAAGACAGGCCTCATGTCAGCTATAGAAAGGACTACTAGGAGAAAGACTACCCCCAGCATAACCAGTTGGGTTTTTAACAACATGCCAGAGCATCGGGTATAGGGCACAGGAGAAGAGGAGAGCAGACACAAGTTAAGTTGACTTAGTTAAAACTCAATCACCTGACACCGTCATGCGCATATCATTATTCCACACTGCAGAGAACTGAAAATTCAATCTGCCTGCCAGGGACTGATATTGACAGAAATAAAATGTGCCTAGTACAACAGGAATAGGGATAGGGATAGGAAAACAATAACCTGTCAAATGGCATCGATGGAGGAAAAGCCAGTGGTTTTAATAGTACATTTCAAGTGCAGGCTTCAATCTGTGCCATGGTTTATCAAATTCTACCTTGGGAGTTGGATGACTTTGCGTAGAAGCCACATATTGGTATTCATTTATACAATATACCCAGTAATGAAATGAGGTCCTGTTAATTCTCTGTTTTTACTGTTTGTTGCATTTTCATTCTCTTTTATCCTTTTAAGTTCTGAAACCCCCAACCCCCCTCCGTACTACTCTCTGCCTGTCACTCAGCTTTGTCTTTTGTTATCTCAAAAGCAGCCTCTTTTGTCATATCCCAAATCAAATTGTCATTGCAGCAGTGATAGTACTTTAGAGGAAACCCAAAACACAGTACAAGCATCATTGAAACTATTCAATTATTCAACATGTTATCCAAATAGTGTTTTGTTCGAGGAGGAACACTCTACAGCCTCTTAATGCAAAGTGACAGAATTCAGCCTAGCACACCCCCTTCCCCCCTCTACTCCACACCATGTCCTTATCCTTTGGCTTCTATTGTAAAAAATATTTTATTTTAAGAGGGCATCCATTAGGAAGTCTACTTTTTATTAAGTGGCAGGGGACACCAGAGCAGACCAAAGAGCAAGCGGATTAACTAAACATAATAACTTGTATAAATCAGTGTCATGTTAATATACATTTACTTCCCACAGACTGCACAGCTCTTTAAAGTTTATGTGTAGAACATTTATACATCTTTGGTGAATTATTTAGCGGACTGGCCACCCCTCATAACCTGGTTCCTCTCTAGGTTTCTTCCTAGGTTCTGGCCTTTCTAGGGAGTTTTTCCTAGCCACAGTGCTTCTACACCTGCATTGCTTGCTGTTTGGGCTTTTAAGCTGGGTTTCTGTACAGCACTTTGTGACATCAGCTGATGTAAGAAGGGCTTTATAAATAATTTTGATTGATTGACGTACCACTCCTCCTGTTTCTGACAAGGATCCAGACTAAGAAGAGATAAAGCTAAATCATCTGAGATATTCAATCCCCTTACAGTGAATGTTAAAGTTGGCCATAAAGACAGAAGCGTGTAACTGAGGGGCTTGGAGGGAGTCAGTTACAGCAGGATAGCGGCACTATATTATATGATAACCACGGCAACAATGCCCAACAGAAATCTATCAAAGGGCTGACTGTCAGTATTGGGCTCATCCGGCCAGAGAGGAAGCATGATTGGCTGGCACTTTATTTTTCTGTTGATGTCATGACAAGAGTGTGGACCCCTGGTTTCAATTGACACCAAACAAAGATGAGATAGGTAAAGACGGCAAGATGACCTCTACTGGCTCCATCCCTGGGGTTGTCACTGAACCTCTGGAAGCTTTCAGAGCAAAAACAGAGAAGAGCCTCTGTGGAATACAGATTGACAGAATGGTACTTGATTAGTAACCAGGCAACCTGTCATTAGTTCTACATGTCTCAAGCTATAGCCCATCTTTAATTGTAAGCAGAGTGTCAATGACATCTCCTCTGACAGTCATATAGCCCTATGAGTGGTTGTGGGAGAAGGTGTTAGCTACACAGCAACGGACTGGTGAGGATGGAGAACAAAGTCTTCTCTACTCCTACTCCATATCTCAATGTGTTACTATTGAATTCTGGCCTCAGTCACACAAAGCAGTATTTTGAAACAAATGTCATGCCAAAATCTAAATGCAGAAATAGCTAGCAATTTTATCCCATTTGCACAACGATTAATTTGTTTTTCTCTAGTCAGATCTTCAAACAGCATTTTCAGTATCTCCAGGACAATACCAGTGTCTACATTATGTGAAAATGTCACCTTTCTACATTCTGTAGGAAAAGAAATGTAGTTAAAAAGTTCTAACCGATGACATCAAAGGTTAATCATGCCCTATGATGTCACAGAAGCATATTTTAAAGACCATTCTTCTCATGTGTTTTTTAACCACATCATAGAAACACACCATTTTCGCATATGTAGACACTGGTTTGGTGCTGAAGATAATGAATGAGGTTGAAAAGTGGCGGATTCGCCCTTTAAGCTATGCTTATGTGAAGCTATTGTTGGGTTCACCTTGGGGTCATGATAGGGGCTGTACCAAATGTTTGATGTATTATAATAGTTGATTATGCTTATGTTGTATTAATAGAAGGGGTGGGCTTATTAGACCCCTCCCTCCTTACATGTATAGGGTCCTAGACTACAGATATATATATATATATATATAGATAGTTATATTCATTATAAAGGTTTAATATTGTTCCACAGTCTTTTCTAGTCTACCTCGTATAAAGAAACGGTCTGAGAAATGTGTGACTGTGAGACAGAACTCTGCAAAGGAGTGAAAGAGATAAGAGACTAGTCAGACATTCCACTATAAATCAACTTGGGGAGTGGACATTTACTGCTGAGCCTTTAGATAACACTGAAACTCTTGTTTGTATAGTTGTGTATGCATGGGCTTGGTCTCATGAGTAGAAGGTAATGACGTAGGCAGTGACATCACTAAGGCTGAACTTCGGGCTTAATAAAATAACTTGGACCCTTTACTATTTTGCAGAACATACTCGGGAACATGCATGCTATGTTCCTGTTGTCAACTTCTGTTTGCAATTGCATTAATAAAGGTTTTTGATTGATTTAATTAAAGATATTGTCTGAATGCTAATTTCACCAATGAGCCAATGATTGACAAGGAACGAACCCCAACACTATTATTGACATCCGACAAATACCTGATTGCAAGATAAATGATTGATCCATTGAGATACATTTTGGATGGAAGGACAAAGGAACGAACAGTACAATACAACATTTGAAAAGCAACACTACTACTAACATGGGATAAGATGGCCCAATTGTGCCAAAAATGTCAACCCTGCAACATAGCCAAAAGAACCAGCTGATTCCAGAGTTGAACAACAACCACAACTTGACAGCGACATGAGCGAGCGGTGCTTCCTGTAACACACTCCATTACTAACACAAGTCATGCTGAGGAGAGATGCAATAATCATGGGTCGCTGACCACAATTCCTTCCCGAATCCACGGCTGAAGCCATCACTTAGCCCGTTGCAGCCTGGTTAAATTGGCACATTAACTATGAGCTTGAGCCTTGACACTGATTAGTCAAAAACACCCTCAACCTTTCCTGTGTTCACTCACAATGACTGGATGTTTGGCAAGGTGAGAAACAATCTCTGAATTCTTGTGGAACAAAGAGGCTTTTGCTAATAATAACGGTAGGGCTTTCTTTAAAAAATGCTTTTACTAAGAGTGATAGTCAATACTGAAAATGAGAATGTATCTTAGCTGTAGCGAGAATACCCGTCCAGAGGTTACACAAAACTGAAGAAGACCAGATAGAACTTGACGGCCTACAAATACAACACCTCAGGCAACTGTACCCTCAGGACTGACAGGTGATGTCATTGTTAAGCAATGCTAATCATTTGAGTGACATATGACATTGCCGTACTGTTTAAAATATTTTCTTATCGTCATAGACAATGAGTAACACCAAGCAACAGACGGAGAAAATTCTGATCACAAACCCACAATGTAACAAATCCAGGGACTCATGACAGATCCAGGTCCTTTATGACAGGAGGCTTTCAGACTCCCATCTTAGCTCCACAGTGTACCCTGACCACAACTGCACTCTCGACACCCCTCCCTGCTCCCCCAGCAGTATGCAGCTCAAACCCTGATGTGTGATTGAGACGTACCGCCGTGAGTACAGCACTCTGGGCCTCAGGGTATGTACCTCTCCACTGGATCCAACTTGCTTTTTCTATTTATTTTTTCCCCTCCCCTTACTCTCCACAGTTGCTTTCAATCCCCTATCTGCCAGACAGGTTTGAGTGAGTGAGTGAGTGAGTGAGTGAGTGAGTGAGTGAGTGAGTGAGTGAGTGAGTGAGTGAGTGAGTGAGTGAGATGGGGAAGGGTTGGCGAGGACAAGCCAATAGAGTGATAATATGGTATACAGAAACATGATAAGTGCTGGAAAGGAAACAGTGTAGATGTCAGAAAAGATAAAGGAGAATTGAATTTGAACTGTTGGTCTTCCACTAGGTGCCTCAATGCTTTATAAGGTTAGTCGGTAATGAGGTGTTTCAAAATCAGCCATGTACAGTACTGAACAAAGTGATTTCCTTTGAGCCCAAGTAGCTCTAAAATCTGTCAAATTCATCATCTGGATTTGCCAGTAAGAAGTTTATAAGGTGCCTTATTTATAGCCTTTAATTTTAAACAGGAAACTTAAAACTGCATACACAAACACACCCACACACAGATCTAACCAAAAACACTAAGGCATAACAAAATGCACCATCTTGCAGATGCCAACACAGAGCAGAGCAGTGGCCACTGCATATTCTGGTGTGTCGCCCTGCTTTCAAATGATGCACAAAAATGGGAAAGAGATAAATGGGGGGAAAAGGATTCCTCTGTGTCCTTTTCCTTCTGTGCCTTCTATGCTCATCCATTCTCAATGACATTCATGGTAATAAATCAAGACTGGGCGCTGTGGCCAGAGGGGCGAGCATCTGAAAGACCGGTCAGTGAAACACTCCCCCTCCAGCCTACCTGTGACCACCATACTTCATTCACAAATTAAAATGCAGAGATGGGAACTGAGGGAGCCGAGTGGAGTCTCACTATTCTGCTTTTGAATAAAGGGAGATGTGTCCGTCTGAGTCTGTGTTTCATAATGTGTTAGCGTGTGTGCAGTAAGGCCTAAGTCTTGGTATCATCCTGGGGCGTCAACATTTTGTCATTATGTAAGAAAGGAGAGGGAAAACAGATATGGAAAAAAATAGTGATGGGATAGTGTGGGATTCCCCTCCCACCAAGTCATTCTGATTTCATACTTAATGTTTCCCTTTAATCCCCTCTATTTACTTTATTGCTCAATCAGAAATCAAACAAATATGCCAGCTATATTGTTGTAGTAGACTACACCACTTAGAATAAAAACACAGAGTACAATATGATGGCCTCATGGCATACATACTGTCAGGAATACCACCACATACACTGTCAGTAGTACTACCATTACTTGGAGAAAAAAGTCAATATTGACACATAATATCACTATACTGTATATGGCTATCTATCTTCATGTTGACTTGTCAATACTGTCATACTGAGGTGCCCTTTACTTAAAAAAATAAACCACAACAAGGACATACTGTCGTGTAAGTGGATATCAACTGCCAGTTTGGATACAGGTACTATCCATTTCCTACAAATAACTACAGTTGAAGTCGGAAGATTACATTCACCTTAGCCAAATACATTTAGACTCAGTTTTTAACAATTCCTGACATTTACTCTTAGCAAAAAGTCCCTGTCTTAGGTCAGTTAGGATCACTACGTTATTTTAAGAATATGAAATGTCACAATAGTAGAGAGAATTATTTATTTCAGCTTTCATTTCTTTCATCACATTCCCTGTGGGTCAGAAGTTTACATACACTCAATTAGTATTTGGTAGCAATGCCTTCAAAAGTTTAAATTGGGTCAAATGTTTCGGGTAGCCTTCCACAAGCTTTCCACAATAAGTTGGGTGAATTTTGGCCCATTCCTCCTGACAGAGCTGGTGTAACTGAGTCAGGATTGTAGGCCTCCTTGCTCACACACATTTTCAGTTCTACCCACACATTTTCTATAGGATTGAGGTCAGGGCTTTGTGATGGCCACTCCAATACCTTGACTTTGTTGGAAGTATACTTGGGGTCATTGTCCATTCGGAACTTTAACTTCCTGACTGATGTCTTGAGATGTTGCTTCAATATATCCACATAATTTTCCTCCCTCATGATGCCATCTATTTTGTGAAGTGCACCAGTCCCTCCTTTAGCAAAGCACCCCCACAACATGATGTTGCCACCCCCGTGCTTCACGGTTGGGATGGTGTTCTTCAGCTTGCAAGCCTCCCCCTTTTTCCTCCAAACATAACGATGGTCATTATGCCCAAACTGTTCTATTTTTGTTTCATCAGACCAGAGGACATTTCTCCAAAAAGTACGATCTTTGTCCCCATGTGCAGTTGCAAACCGTTGTCTGTCTTTTTTATGGCGGTTTTGGAGCAGTGTCTTCTTCCTTGCTGAGCGGCCTTTCAGGTTATGTTGATATAGGACTCGTTTTACTGTGGATATAGATACTTTTGTACCTGTTTCCTCCAGCATCTTCACAAGGTCCTTTACGGTTGTTATGGGATTTATTTGCTCTTTTCCCACCAAAGTACGTTAATCTCTGTCACGTTCTGACCTTAGTTCCTTTGTTATGTCTTTGTTTTAGTATGGTCAGGGCGTGAGTTGGGTGGGTTGTCTATGTTCCATTTTCTATGTTGTGTTTTTGCGTTTGGCCTGGTATGGTTGTCAATCAGAGGCAGGTGTCGTTAGTTGTCTCTGATTGAGAATCATACTTAGGTAGCCTTTTCCCACTTGTGCTTCGTGGGGGTTTATTTTCTGTTCTGTGTTTGTATTTAACCGTTCAGGACTGTTTACGTTTCGTTCTCGTGTTTTGTTTGAGTATTCGTGTTCATTAAAAGAGAATATGAATACTTACCACGCTGCACCTTGGTCCTCCTCTCTTTCTCCCAACGACGAACGTTACAATCTCTGGCGATACAGTGAATTATAAGTGAAATAATTTGTCTGTAAACAATTGTTGGAAAAATGACTTGTGTCATGCACAAAGTAGATGTCCTAACCGACTTGCTAAAACTATAGTTTGTTAGAAAGACATTTGTGGAGTGGTTGAAAAACGAGTTTTAAAGACTCCAACCTAAGTGTTTGCAAACTTCCGACTTCAACTGTACATCTGGGAATTTCCAGGGATCTCACAATACAAGATCATCACAATACTAAGGTGCAGATATGATCTGTATTGCGTTTCTCACAATTATATATGTATTGTCATTCGATAATTGTGATTTTATTATAGAGTTTTGATCAGTCATACTAATTTGCCCAATATTTTTTTGTTAAATATGGAAAACCAGCTATGAAGGAAAAATACGGGAGTTTTTGGTGCAGGTACAAAAAACAAGCAAAAAAAAATATTGCGATATTTTCAAGACGATACAATATATCATCAAAAATAATATTCTGATACGTTACCATATCTTTCCCCCCACCCATTCACAACAAATAACCTTGGAGCCCCCTTTGACTGACCCGGTAAGGCTTCTGATGACGCCAGAAAATCCCTCAGTGCATGCTGTGGTGCTTGACGTCTGACTGCTACCCAGCCAGGCTGCCCAGTGAATGAGCTTCTACAATGCATTCAGAAAGCATTCACACCCCTTGACTTTTTTCACATTTTGTTGTGTTACAGTCTGAATTTAAAATGGAATAAATTGAGATTTTGTGTCACTGGCCTACCCACAATACCCCATAATTTATTTTTTACAACTGATTTAAAAATTAAAAGCAGAGTCAATAAGTATTCAAACCTTTTGCTATGGCAAGCTTAAATAAGTTCAGGAGTAAAGATTTGCTTAGTGTTTAACATGAGGGCCCTGTATGGTCCTTCAGTCAAGCAGTACATTTCAAACACAGATTCAACCAAAAAGACCAGGGAGGTTTTCCAATGCCTCATAAAGAAGGGCACCTATTGGTGGATGGGTAAGAAAAAGGCAGACATTGAAAATCCCTTTGAGCACTGTGAAGTTATTAATTACACTTTTGATATTAATACACTCAGTCACTATAAAGATATAGGTGTCCTTCCTAACTCTGTTGCCGGAGAGGAAGGAAATAGCTCAGGAATTTCACTATGAGGCCAATGGTGACTTTAAAACAGTTACGGAGTTTAATGGCTGTGATAGGATAAAACTGAGGATGGATCAACAACATTGTAGTTACTCCACAATACTAACCTAAATGACAGAGTGAAAAACATGCATCCTGTTTGCAATATGGCACAAACAAATTGGCAAAGAAATTAACTTGATTTCCTGAATACAAAGTGTTATGTTTGAGGAAATCAAACACAGCACATCACTGAGTACCACTCGTCATATTTTCAAGCATGGTGGTGGCTGCATCATGTTATGTGTATGCTTGTCATCTGCAAGGACAATATTGTTTTTTTTAGGATAAATAGAAATGGAATATAGGTAAGCACAGGCAAAATCCTAGAGGAAAACCTGGTTCAGTCTGCTTTCCAACAGACACTGGGAGACAAATTCACCTTTCAGCAGGAAAATAACCTAAAACACTGAATGTTGATTGTTGAATGTTGCTGAGTGTACTAATTACATTGTTGAATGAAATTTGCTTGAAAATCTATGGCAAGGCTTGAAAATGGCTGTCTAGAAATAATCAACAACCAACTTGACAGAGCTTGAAGAACTGTAAAAAAGAATAATGTGCAAATATTGTGTGCAAAGGTCTTAGAGACTTAACCAGAAAGACTCACAGCTGTAATCGCTGCCAAAGGTGCTTCTTCTTTTTTTACCCCTTTTTCTCCCCAATTGGTAGCTACAGTCTTGTCTCATCACTGCAACTCCCATTCGGACTCAGGAGAGGCAAAGGTTGAGAGCCGTGTGTTCTCTGAAACACAACCCAACCAAGCCGCACTGCCCACTTGACCCGGAAGCCAGCCGCACCAATATTTCAGAGGAAACACTGTGTACCTGGTGACTGTGTCAGCGTGCACTGCAACCGGCCCGCCACAGGTGTCACTAGTGCACGATGGGACTAGGACATCCCTGCTGGCCAAGCCCTCCCCTAACCCGGGCGACACTGGGCCAATTGTGCACTGCCCAATGGGTTAACAGAGCCTTGACTCAAACCCAGAATCTCTAGTGGCACAGCTAGCACTTCAATGCAGTGCCTTAGACCACTGTGCCACTCGGGAGGCCCTGCCAAAGGTGATTTTATCATGTACTGATCAGGGATGTGAATACTTACGTAAATGAGATATTTCTGTATTTAATTTTCAATAAATTTGCAAAAACAAAAAATAGCATATTTTCACTTTATCATTATGGGGTATTGTGTGCAGATGGGTGGGAATATACACTTTGAATTCAGGTTGTAACACAACAAAATGTGGAATAAGAAATGGTATGAATACTTTCTGAAGGCACTAATCTAAATCAAGACCTGATTAAATCCATCCCCACCCCCTACGCAAAGAGCAGTCATGGCGACAGCACAGCAAATTTGCTGGCTGGCTGAATGGAAGGACAGAGAGTCCTAACTCAAGAGTCGACGCGTGTCCTTAATGAGAAAAGAAAGTGATTTACAAGCATATGCTCCAGACCCTGCAGTCTGTTTAGTCTGCAGTCTCAATGCTGCTGGGCTGAGAGAGAGATAAAGTGAGACACAGAGAGACAGACCGACAGAGAGAGAGACATAGAGAGAGAGAGCGCGAGAGATGGGTTCCACAACATGTGCGGGTTACTATACTAGTCAGGTGTTGTGCATAGTCACAACAGGCAATGCATTGTTCGATTGCCATGGGGTCAAGTTCAAAATGAACGGTATACTGTATATTGTATGAACCACAACAAAAATTAGCACATCTATTGAGTCTATATGATTCATACTCAGGGAATGTATATATGGTTGTACATATCAACTAGTTTGACACAGTCTGTTGACCCACACACAGATGACTACTACCTCTGAATGTGAATATAAAACAGTCATGCTGTTTACTATCACATTACAATAACACAGGCCTACGGTTAACAGTCACTGTCCAATCACTGAAGCCCCTTAGTTCTTCTAAGGCATATGGTATTCAATTACAGAACCACATGGGTATACACATGCGCATATATTATATTCATGGGCAGGAGGTGTGGAAAGCCAAAACCTTGTTTTTCATATAGGATTAACTGTGTGTATGTTATTTGAAGATTGACAACTGTGGCCCACTGCTGTGCTTATAAAGATATTTTTCTAAGGGACACAAATAAACACTACTCAATCAATGCAAGGCAGAGTCAACCTCATATGTGGGCCCTGGCCTAAACCTTGCAATTTGCAATGAGAAAATTATGACACTGTAGCAAGCTTACATTATTATGCATTTCTTAATCTAACTTCCTTCAATGCTGCACATGTCCTAGTCTTCTGCTATGAAAAATGTGTTCATAAAAATACAAAAATACCAATTTCATGCAGATTTGCACAGCTAAATTGCAATCTATGCATTCCCTCACTGCCTAATACTTAAGGCTATGCATGTCACTTACAGTCATAATTTGTCATAGTACACAAGAAATGACCCAATTGGTGTGTGTATGTGCATGCGGTGAGTGAGAGAGACATGTACTAATGGTGTCGAGTTCATTCTTGCGTTTTCATTACATGAGTGGTGTTTAGATACATATATAAGTTTCCAACGCTGTTTTACTCCCTGTACCAGATAGATATGGCACAGTGGCTCTTCCCGTTGATTGGCCAACACACCTCTACTTGGGCTATCATGTTGTTAACAATAAACTGCCATCATTTTCAGCCCTAGATGACACTTCACTGTGTAGAATAAGTATTTACATTTTGAATGTACGAAAACAATTATTGTAATTCAGTAAATATAGTCTATACCACCGGCCAGGCATATGTTAGTGGTCCCCATGAGCAACCATTGTAAAGCCAGTGATGGATTGGGGGACAGTAAAGAGGCAGTAAGATTATAATGTTCTTACCCAGTGTGAAGTATGGGAGAGCGGTGTTGTCAAGATCATCCATAACGGAAATTCGTCCAGGTAGGTCTGTTCTAACGAATAAAAGGAGTCGGGACTCCCCTCCTCCGGCCACGTTCCCCGAGCCACCGCCGGTGAAACTGAACTCATTCTCGCGGAGTACAGGCAGGGTAGAAACGGTAACGGTTTTAACTTCACACGGGCTCTCTGCGTCGTTTTCCTTCTCCCTCTCCTCATCAAGCATCGCTCCCCCTCTGCTTCCCCGGACTGTAGCGGTCCCTGTCAGCAAGAGCCCCATGAGGAGGAGGACGTGGTGCTTTACTCTCCCTGCCATCCCGCTCCCAATGCGCGGTTCTCTAGCTTTGAGTGCGGCTCTTAAACTGCTTGTTCGTTTATACTACAGCCACTGCACGCGCTCGGTAGTCATGTCTGTCCAGGAGGCGGCAGCACAGGTGTAGTCAGATCTGTAGCCTAATACTTTTTTTTCTCCAACTTGCTTCCTTCTGTGTTGATGTATACACATAATTTCTCATAATGCGGATATAAGGTTCTGTGAGACCTCACCATAGATATGAAATGAAAGAAATAGGGAATACATTTGTCTTGAAACAGCTTTTTCATGCAATCAAGGATATGCTTTTCGAGGCAACCAATGGAATTCGAGTCTCCACGACTGTTATGAAGTTATAATGCATGCTTTGATGGTAAAGTTACATTTTTCGTGTAAGTGCATTCATTTTATAATTACAAAGGGTTTTGCATGTGGGAAATAGCATTTTATGTTTGTGATGGATTGACAAATGTCACTTCCATTTTGCTAGGCTGTCTATTTTGTCATGTGTCTGTCTGTGAATGCACTTTAACCAGTGGCGGACTGGGACCATCAATCGGCCATGGCATTTCTAACACACCGGCCCATTTGTTTGTTTGAGGACCCCATTATAAGCCGGATACGATCAGTTTGCGCAAACGCACCCACTTTGCTGAAAATGGACCAGCTGGGCAAATGCCAGATGGCCAGTCCACCTCCGACTTCAACTACAGTAAGCCTACTTCAAAGGGTGGAGAAAGGATAGTCTACTGCTCAGAGTGGGAATTACACCATGACATTCGGGGGTCTTTATTGAGTGCACACACTTGAGCCTAAAGATAAAAACGTAATTTAAACGGTATTAACACAACCAGTCATTATATTTTCATCTGATTGTCAAACAAATCACTTCAAAAAGTAGGCTACCTGTGTTCATTCACTCCAAAATAATTCCATCATACAAACTGCATGTAGCCTAAAAAGCCAGTACAAAACACCAAAAAGTGTGCCCACACTCCCTCAACGGTCACTTACCTTACATTTTGCTCCCCCTATGGACATGCCCCCCTCCCTATACTTTCAGTGCATCTTTCTGCAGAAAACATCTTTCTGCAGAATTTACTTGCATTTACCCTCCACTAGGCCGGCACCACGGCCCGTGCCCTACCCTCAATTTTACACACATTAACACACACAGGTAGCCTACATTCAATATAATACATGAGTTGAATCAAAACATGTTTTACACTCTACTTCATGAGTTGTCCATAATTCATGAGTTAATACTTGGAGTCTTCACAGGTCGTGGAACATGAAACACTATGGTTCTTTCCTTACATTAGTTATCATTACTAAGCATTTAACAATTGAATTAGAACATTGAACTTAAACACTTTAGAATTCCTGGATCTTGGACATCTCTGTAAATGCACTTTAAGTGTAATTATACCTATGCAACATTTAATTATGTTTAGACGTGAATACAGTTCATGGGTACACAAATCCAAAACAATCTAGGCCTATGCCATTTCAAAATTGAATGCTTGAACCTCTTCTAACCAAAAGAGTCACCTTATGGGCCCTACTGTCATTAACTTATAGACTACTTGTTGGATGGATTGGATGCATAATGGTATCTAAGCTGTAGGCTAGATGTCTAGTGATATTGTCAACCATCATCATCAGCTGATCCAGGAAAGAAAACAAATATTCATAGAAAATAAATAAATAAAGCTAAATAAATGGTGTAGTACTTCTGTCCACGGATGGCACTGAGAACACCAGTACTCACACGCACCTGAAAACAAAGCAATGATCACTCTAAACAGCTGACTGCCAAAAGCAAACAATGATAAATCAACGGATAAATCTAATCCGTTGGAATAAAGGCTAAACAAATGGTGAAAATGAGGAAGTACTAAGGAAAATCTTTGCATTTAAGGGAGCTATAGTCTCATTCAGGGGGGTGGAGCCCCACCTGGCTTCCCCATAATTCATACCTTTCTACTGCTGCTACCAGGGTGCTTGGTCATTTCACTATAATACTGTAATGTGTTGAAGTGAATAGTTTACTGTACAGAGAGTAAGCAGATGTGTCAGTCTTCATGTTTTCTCCCACAGGACACAGCCCTTCAGACAGACAGCTGTGTGACCTGGCTCAGATCAGCCTCTATTTACCACCAATTAATTTTATTACAACCCATCTGATTCTGGTCCAGCAGTGCTCTGCTAGGGTTTTAACATTTCCAAATAGTTATGTTATATTATATGGCTTTTAACTTTGCATCAACATTCTGGTAAGAGTGCCTTGGTTATTTTCAATAAACTATGTCCAAATGTTTAGCCTAATATTTGATGAATATTGAATTGATTTTGGACTATATTTACTATTGTTCAACATAGTCCAATTTTAATGCATTATTTTTTTCATCCCAATATTACTTTAAAGGATGTTAGCATATTCAAGTGTCAAAGCATCTCTCCACCATATCTTTGACTACAAATAATAGCCTAAAAGCCAAGTGCTGACACAATGCAGAAACAACTCTACAGTGATGCCACACAGTGTTCGAAACAGAGCACATATCTTTTAGAGACATGACTTCTTTAGCAGCTGGATTTGACAGAACACTGTAGGCCTTTAGCATGCAAGTGGTCAAGCGTCATTGGGGGAGATGTCTGAGTCTGTGTGTGTGTAGTGGTACTGCGAGGGGCAACTCTAACAAGTCTAAGAAGATCTCTGCATTCTTAATAGCTAATGGAGGGCTTTTAAACATAGTCCCTTGTTGGTTATATGAGATTTATTGGCAGCGAAATTGCCTCGACCTCCATGCCAAGGCGGCTTCTGATTCTCCAAAATTGAATTTGACAGACAACAAGGCAACGGCCGCTAGTCTAGACGGAGATGGTTAAACAGGTTTACACAGTGTAATGAGTCCGGGTCTCTTCCCTCTCTTCCCTTCTTCTTTTAACAGGACAGCTACAGACGGGTGTGTGCTGATTTCCTAAAAAGGAATGAACAATTTGCCTCCCCTTTTCGGGATTAAGGGAGCTGTGCAGTCAACGACCACAATGTAATGGCGGATGTAATGCCCCATGTCACCAACATAATATTGCACATAAACATATGAAATTGTGTTTTGGACTAAAATTGTATTTCTCTATGTTCATGGAACAAATACCCTATCTTTAAATATGCATGATGGACATTTTATTTTGCCAACCGTGTGCAAAGCTGTCATCAAGGAAAAGGGTGGCTACTTTGAAGAATCTAAAATATATTTTGATTTGTTTAACACTTTTTTGGTTACTATATGATTCCATATGTGTTATTTCATAGTTCTGATGTCTGATTAATTATGGCATAGTGGCTCTTCCACCTCTACTTGGGCTATCAATGTAGAAAATAGCAAACATAAATAAAAACCCTTGAATGAGTAGGTGTGTCCAATCTTTTGACTGATACTATACGTACACACTTAACCCCTGGATGCCAGCAACTGTTAATTAAATAACTTAATAATTGAATAAGATATTATTTTTTCATCGTGGACGGGTCATGATTTTACATGCGCTATGTAAAGGCAGGCTCTCAGATTAATCTATGGAGAGATGAGGGGGCCTGGTTGACCCGCAATTGATGTGACTGCACAGCTTGCTGTGATTCAGTAGTCTGGAGTCTCCGGCTTGAAAAGGGGAGGATAGCTCAAATATTGAGCGACTTTGAGCTGCTTTTTGATTGGTTCTCATATGCACGCTATTTGAATGCACATATACCCCCTGCCTCGTCAACTTGCTACGCCCCTACTAGAGAGGTAAACAAGCCAAGCTAAAGTTAGCTAGCATAGCTAACTTCAACTATGGGGAGAAAAACTGTGATTAATCTTTCTCAGAAGGAGATATAGAGATGACACTACCACATAGTAACAACCAACATAGGGATTGAATTAAAATAGTAGCAATTTCAAGCATTTCAAGCCTTTGTTCTATGGGAGGATTTATTGGTGGTCTTGCCAACAGGATTTGGGGAAAAGCCTCATTTAGCAGCTAGTTAGCTGGTTCCAGTCTTCAAGAAGCTAGGAAAACAACCTTAAATAATGACAGTCATCTCCCCACTAAAGGCTGTGGTGGACGGAGGACCAAATACGTGAGACAACAGCCCTGGGTCTCAGAGCGGTGGTTGTGAAGGAAGACAAGAATGCTATATGGAGGGTGCATGCGACCTTGACTTTGGAAGAATGGGAAGGCTGTTTGGGAAAACCGGGGGAGATGTGTTGGCCTCAGTCATATAGCTCCAAAATCGTCAGAATTGTTGTGGATGACGTCCATATGACCTACATATGGTATGTACAATGACCTAGAACTGTACTTTGACGGTATAGAATGGCACTGCGATGGATACATGTAATGTTGGAATGTAAATTATAGTGATGGCACACCAGGGAATGACTGATTGAAAGTTGTTGTATTTGTACAAACATAATGAGTAATAAGTGTTTGTTTGCATGACACCTTTGCATGATAGGCCTGAAAGACATTGACTAGCCTAAGCAAAGTGATAGGACTGCATCATAAATGACAGGGTGACAGGCAGCACAAGGGTACTTATACTGGATTAAACTACTGTATGGGAACCCCACACACAACATTTTCTTATGCAAGAATAGTAATCAAATGTGCTTCAATATCTTTATATTGTTACCAATTATACATTTATTCTGAATGAGGATGGGAATTAACAATCTATAGCCTATTTTTGTCATGGTCAGCACTCCAACAACAGTGTCTTTTTGTAGGGGTCAGGGCTCAAAATGAAAACGTACCTTTCGGGAGATTTTCAGTAAGCTTGGAGAACTGCGTTCTTTGGTGAAATAAGACAATTTTACTATATATAAGCACATGATGTTCAGAATTGGTATCAGGGAACATTATTTGAGTGACAGAGAGAATTAAACATGAGGAGCAATGTTGAGAAGGCATCACTTACTGTAGATTATAGCCCATTTCGACTGTCTATTTTACTATGGGCCATTGCCACTAATAGATAGTCTTCAAACCAACATAGGGATTTTCTACTGTGTTATTGACATGTTAATTGTTTACTCCATGTGTAACTCTGTGTTGTCTGTTCACACTGCTATGCTTTATCTTGGCCAGGTCGCAGTTGCAAATGAGAACTTGTTCTCAACTAGCTTACCTGGTTAAATAAAGGTGAAATAAAAAATTAAAAATAAAAAGTGAAACGCAATGTAAAACAAAAAGCTCTAGGTCTTTTTTAAATTTAAATTTTTTTAATGTATTTGTATTTTTTACCCCTTTTTCTCCCCAATTTCGTGGTATCCAATTGTTAGTAGCTACTATCTTGTCTCATCGGGCTCGGGAGAGACGAAGGTCGAAAGTCATGTGTCCTCCGATACACAGCCCAACCAAGCCGCACTGCTTGTTAACACAGCGTGCATCCAACCCGGAAGCCAGCCGCACCAATGTGTCAGAGGAAACACCTTGCACCTGGAAACCTTGGTTAGCGCGCACCGCATCCGGCCCGCCACAGGAGTCACTGGTGCACGATGAGACAAGGATATCCCTACCGGCCAAACCCTCCCTAACCCGGACGACGCTAGTCCAATTGTGCGTCGCCCCACGGACCTCCCGGGCGCAGCCGGTTACGACAGAGCCTGGGCGCGAACCCAGAGTCTCTGGTAGCACACTGCGCCACCCGGGAGGCCCCCAGCTCTAGGTCTTTTAATGAGATGTTAACAGGTTGCAGTTAAAATCAAACAACATTTTATTTGTCACATATGTGAAAAAAACCTTACTGTGAAATGCTTACTTACAAGCCCTTAACCAACAATGCAGTTCAAGAAATAGAGTTAGAGAAAATATTTACAATTCTAAAGTAAAACATTTTAATAAGAAGTAACACAATAAAATAACAATAGCGAGGCTATATACAGGGGGTACCAGTACCGAGTCAATGTGCGGGGTTACAGGTTAGTCTCTCTTAGATCCCAAGAGAATTCTCGTCAATGATTGTCACAGCCGTGTATATTCCCCTCAAGCCGATACCACGACGGCCCTCATGGAACTTCACTGGACTCTACGCAAACTGGAAACCATATATCCTGAAGCTGCATTGATTGTAGCTGGGGATTTTAATAAAGCAAATTTGAGAGCAAGTCTACCTAAATTCTACCAGCATAATGATTGTAGCACTCGTGCGGGCAATACACTGGATCACTGCTACCCTAACTTCTGCAAAGCATAACAAGGCCCTCCCCCACCCTCTCTTCGGCAAATCCGACCATGACTCAATTTTGCTACTACTGTCCTATAGTCAGAAACTCAAACAGAATGTGCCCGTGATAAGAACTATTCAATGCTGGTCTGACCAATCGGAATCCACGCTTCAAGATTGTTTTGATCACTCGGTCTGGAAAATGTTCCGGGCAGCCTCAAAGAATAACATCAAATATAGGCTGATTCGGTGAGTGAGTTTATAAGGAAGTGAATTGGAGATGTTGTATCCACTGTGACTATTAAAACCTACCATAACCAGAAACCGTGGATAGATGGTGGCATAAGTGCAAAATTGAAAGCACGAACCACCACATTTAAGCATTAAAGAGGCCTGGGAATATGGCTGAATATAAATAGTGTAGTTATTCCCTCGGCAAGGCAATCAAACAAGCGAAATGTCGGTATAGGGACAAAGTGGAGTCGCAATTCAACGGCTCAGACACGAGACGTATGTGGCAGGGTATACAGGCAATCACAGACTTCAAAATGAAAACCAGCCACGTCACGTACACCAACGTCTTGCTTTCAGACAAACTAAACACCTTCTTTGTCCGCTTTGAGGATAATACAGTGCCACCGACGCAACCCGCTACCAAGGACTGCGGGCCCCCCCTCTCCTTCTCCGTGTCCGACGTGAGTAAGACATTTAACCATGATAACCCTTGCAAGGATGCCCAGATGGCATCCCTAGCCGTGTCCTCAGAGCAAGACGCACACCAGCTGGCTGGTGTATTTACGGACATATTCAATCTCTCCCTTTCCCAGTCTGCTGTCCCCACATGCTTCAAGATGGCCACCATTGTCCCTGTACCCAAGAAGGCAAAGAAAACTGAACTAAATGACAATCGCCCCGTAGCACTTTGAGAGACTAATCAAAGATCATATCACCTCCAACTTACCTGCCACCCTAGACTCACCTTACCTGCTCCAATAGGTCCATCACACTGCACACTGCCATATCCCATCTGGACAAGAGGAATACCTATGTCAGAATGCTGTTCATTGACTACAGCTCAGCATTTAACACCATAGTACCCTCCAAGCTCATCATTAAGCTTGAGGCCCTGGGTCTCAACCCCCTCCCTGTGCAATTGGGTCCTGGACTTTCTGGTGGGCCGCCCTCAGGTGGTGAAGGTAGGAACATCTCCACTTCAGTGATCCTCAAAACTGGGCCCCACAAGGGTGCGTGCTTAGCCCCATCCTGTACTCCCTGTTCACACATGACTGCGTGGCCATGCACGCCTCCAACTCAATCATCAAGTTTGCAGACAACACAACAGTAGTGGGCTTGATTACCAACAATGACGAGACAGCATACAGGAAGGAGGTGAGGGTACTCGTAGTGTGTTGGCAGGAAAACAACCTCTCACTCAACATCAACAAAACAAAGGATATGATCGTGGACTTCAGGAAACAGCAGAGGGAGCACCCCCCTATCCACATCGACGGGACAGCAGTGGAGAAGGTGGAAAGTTTTAAGTTCCTCGGCGTACACATCACAGACAAACTGAAATGTTCCACCCACACAGACAGTGTGGTGAAGAAGGCGCAACATCGCCTCTTTAACCTCAGGAGGCTGAATAAATTTGGCTTATTCCCTAAAACCCTTACAAACTTTTACAGATGCACAATCGAGAGCATCCTGTCGGGGTGTATCACCGCCTGGTACGGCAACTGCACCGTCCACAACTGCGAGGCTCTCCAGAGGGTAGTGCGGTCTGCACAAAACATCACCGGGGGCAAACTACCTGCCCTCTAGGACACCTACAGCACCCAATGTCACAGGAAGGCCAAAAATATCATCAAGGACAACAACCACCTGAACCACTGCCTGTTCACCCCACTACCATCCAGAAGGCGAGGTCAGTACAGGTTCATCAAAGCCGGGACCTAGAGACTGAAAAACAGCTTCTATCTCAAGGCCATCAGACTGTTAAACAGCCATCATTAACACAGAGAGGCTGCTACCCTTATACACACTCAAAGTCATTGGCCACTTTAACACATGGATCACTAGTCACTTTAATAATGCCACTTTAATAATGTTAAAATATCTTACATACTCATCTTATATACTGTATTATACTGTATTATATACCATATAATGCATCTTGAATATACCGCTCGGTCTTCGGTCATCCATATATTTATATGTAAATATTTTTATTCCATCCCTTTAGATTTGTGTGCATTAGGCAGTTTTTGTGGAATTGTTAGATTACTTGTTAGATATTACTGCACTGTCGGAACTAGAAGCACAAGCATTACACTCGCATTAACATCTGCTAACCATGTGTACGTGACCCAAAAATGTGATTTGATGTACAGTAAGTAGATCATTAACAATGAGTAGCAGCCCTGTAAAAAAAGGGGGGGTTAACGCAAATAGTCTGGGTGGCCATTTGATTAGTTGTACAGCAGTCTCGTGGCTTGGGGGTAGAAGCTGTTAAGAAGCTTTTTGGACCTAGACTTGGCGCTCTGGTACCACTTGTCGTGTGGTAGCAGAGAGAACAGTCTATGACTAGGGTGGTTGGAGTCTTTGGCATTTTATGCAGAGGGTGGTGTTTTGTCCCAGGGTCCTTACCTTAGTGATGAGCTTTGAGGGCACTACACTGAGCTGTAGTCAATGAACAGCCTTCTCACGTAGGTGTTCGTTTTGTCCAGGTGGAAAATGGCAGTGTGGTGTGCAATAGTGACTGCGTCATCTGTGGATCTGTTAGGGCGGTATGCAAATTGGAGAGGGTCTAGGGTTTCTGGGATGATGATGTTGATGTGAGCCATGACCAGCCTTTCAAAGCACTTCAGGGCTACAGATGTGAGTGCAACGGGTCGGTAGTCATTTAGGCAGGATACCTTGGTTTTCTTGGGCACAGGGACTATGGTGGTCTGCTTGAAATATGTAGGTATTACAGACTCTGTCAGGGACAGGTTGAAAATGTCAGTGAAGACACATGCCAGTTGGTCAGCGCATGCTCTAAGTACAGGTCCTGGTAATCCGTACAGGTCCTGGTAATCCGTCTCGCCCTGTGGCCTTCATATTAGCCACTCATATTAGCCACTCATAGCCACTCATATTGGCTATGGAGAGCGTGATCACACAGTCCTCCCGAACAGCTGGTGCTCTCATGAGTTCTTCAATGTTGCTTGCCTGGAAGCGTGCATAGAAGTAATTTAGCTCGTCTGGTAGGCTCATGTCACTGGGCAGCTTGCGGCTGAGCTTCCCTTTCTAGTCCGTAATAGTCTGCAAGCCATGATACATCCGACGAGCATCAGAGCCGGTGTACTATGATTCAATCTTTGTCCTGTATTGATGCTTTGCCTGCATAGGGAGATTTCTAATAAGCGCCCGGGTTAGAATCCTGCTCCTTGAAAGCGGCAGCTCTACCCTTTAGCTCAGTGTGGATGTTGCGTGTAATCCATGGCTTCTGGTTGGCGTATGTACGGTCACTTGTGGGGACGACGTCATCGATGCACTTATTGATCGTACAGATCTATTGCTGTTTACTGGACCCTATGATCACTTTGCTACATAGCTGATGCCTGGTGGACTGTTCATTAATCACGGTACTCCATTCTGTTTAATTTTGCTTATCTGTAGGCCCCAGCCGCGAACTCAGGCCTTGCGTGTAGCTAACCGACCCTCTTTGCCCATTCATCGCCATTTTACCTGTTGTTGTTGTCTTAGTTGATTTGCTGTTGTGGTCTTACCCATTGTTGTCTTAGCTAGCTCCCCCAATCAACACCTGTGGTTGCTTTATGCCTTGCTTTATGTCTCTCTCAAATGTCAATATGCCCTGTTTACTGTTGTTTAGGATAGTCATCATTGTTTTAGTTTACAGTGGAGCCCCTAGTTCCACTCTACATGCCTCATATTCACCCTTTGTCCCACCTCCCACACATGCGGTGACCTCACCCAGCACGTCCAGAGATGCAACCTCTCTTATCATCACCCAGTGTCTGGGCTTACCTCCACTGTACCCGCACCCCACCATACTCCTGCCTGCACATTATGCCCTGAATCTATTATACCATGCCCAGAAATCCGCCCCTTTTATTCTCTGTCCCCAACGCACTAGACGACCAGCCTTGGTTTCATGCATGTTAACATCAGAAGCCTCCTCCCTAAGTTTGTTCTACTCACTGCCTTAGCACACTCCGCCAACCCTGATGTCCTTGCCATGTCTGAACCCTGGTCCCCGATCTCTGCCTCATTGCCTGCATCCGCTATGGGTCCGGGGTCAAACGACCACCACTCATCACTGTCAAATGCTCCCTAAAACACTTCTGCAAGCAGGCCTTTCTAATCAACCAGGCCCAGGTATCCTGGAAGGACATTGACCTCATCCCGTCAGTCGAGGATGCCTGGTCGTTCTTTAAAAGAACTTCCTCACTATCTTAAATAAGCATGCCCCATTCAAAAAAAGTAGAACTAAGAACAGATATAGCCCTTGGTTCACTCCAGACCTGACTGCCCTTGACCAGCACAAAAACATAATGTGGCGGACTGCACAAGCATGGAATAGTCCCCGCGATATGCAACTGTTCAGGGAAGTCAGGAACCAATACACGCAGTCACTCAGGAAAGCAGAAATTTCAAGCAGAAATTTGCATCCTGTAGCTCTAACTCCCAAAAGTTCTGGGACACTGTCAAGTCCATGGAGACTTGACAGCCCCCGCAGCTACTTGCCCGAGCCCCCCCAGCTTCTCCTTCACCCAAATCCAGCCAGCAGATGTTCTGAAAGAGCTGCAAAACCCGGACCCGTACAAATCAGCTGGGCTAGACAATCTGGACCCTCTCTTTCTAAAATTATCTGCCGCCATTGTTGCAACCCCTATTACTAGTCTGTTCAACCTCTCTTTCGTGTCATCCGAGATCCCTAAAGATTGGAAAGCTGCCGCGGTCATCCCCCTCTTCAAAGGGGTTGACACTCTAGACCCAAATTGCTATAGACCTATATCCATCCTGCTCTGCCTCTCTAAAGTCTTCGAAAGCCAAGTTAATAAACAGATCACTGACCATTTCGAATCCCACCATACCTTCTACGCTGTGCAATCCGGTTTCCAAGCTGGTTACGGTTGCACCTCAGCCACGCTCAAGGTACTAAACGATATCATAACTGCCATTAATAAAAGACAGTACTGTGCAGCCGTCTTCATCGACCTGGCCAAGGCTTTCGACTCTGTCAATCACCGTATTCTTATCGGCAGACTCAATAGCCTTGGTTTCTCAAATGACTGCCTCGCCTGGTTTACCAACTACTTTGCAGACAGAGTTCAGTGTGCTAAATCGGAGGGCCTGTTGTCCGGACGTCTGGCAGTCTCTATGGGGGTACCACAGGGTTCAATTCTCTGGACAACTTTTTTCTCTGTATACATCAATGATGTCGCTCTTGTTGCGGGTGATCCACCTGTATGCTGAAGACACCATTCTGTATACTTCTGGCCCTTCTTTGGACACTGTGTTAACTAACCTCCAAACGAGCTTCAATGCCATACAGCAGTCCTTCTGGGACCTCCAACTCCTCTTAAACGCGAGTAAAACCAAATGCATGCTTTTGAACCGTTCGCTGTCCGCACCCGCCCGCCCGACTAGCATCACTACCCTGGACGGTTCTGTCCTAGAATATGTGGATAACTACAAATACCTAGGCGTCTGGCTAGACTGTAACCTCTCCTTCCAGACTCATATTAAACAGCTGCGATCCAAAATCAAATCTAGAATCTGCTTTCTATTTCGCAACAAAGACTCACGCCACCAAACTCATCCTTGTAAAACTGACTATCCTACCAATCCTACAAAATATCTTCCAATTTTCTACTCAGCAACACAATCACAGTGCCATCCGTTTTGTTACCAAAGCCCCTTATACCACCCACCACTGCGACATGTATGCTTTAGCCGGCTGGCCCTCGCTACATTTTCGTCGCCATACCCACTGGCTCCAGGTCATCTATAAGTCTATGCAAGGTAAAGCTACACCTTATCTCAGCTTACTGGTCACAATAACAACACCCACCCGCAGCACGCGCTCCAGCAGGTATAGCTCACTGGTCATCCCCAAAGCCAACACCCCCTTTGGCCGCCTTTCCTTCCAGTTCTCTGCTGCCAGTGACTGGAACAAATCGCTAAAATCGCTGAAGCTGGAGACTTATATTTCGCTCACTAACTTTAAACATCAGCTATATGAGCAGCTAACCGATCGCTGCAGCTGTACATAGTCGATCTGTAAATAACCCACCCAATCTACCTACCTCATCCCCATAATGTTTTTATTTACTTTTCTGTTCTTTTGCACACCAGTATCTCTACTTGCACATAGACTCATTTATCACTCCAGTGTTAATCTGCTGAATTGTAATTACTTTGCCACCATGGCCTATTTATTGCCTTACTTCCTCACGCCATTTGCACACACTGTATAAAGACTTTATTTTTTTTTGTGTTATTGAATGTACTCTTGTTTATTCCATGTGCAACTCTGTGTTGTTGTTTGTGTCGCACTGCTTTGCTTTATCTTGGCCAGGTCGCAGTTGTGAATGAGAACTTGTTCAACTAGCTTACCTGGATAAATAAAGGTAAATAAAATAAAATAAAAAATAAAATTGATGAAGCCGGTGACTGATGTGGTATACTCCTCAATGCTGTCGGATGAATCTCGGAACATATTCCAGTCTGTGCTAGCAAAACAGTCCTGTAGCTTAGCGTCTGGGTCATCTGACCGCTTCCGTACTGAGCGAGACACTGGTACTCCCTGCTTCAGCTTTTGCTTGTAAGCAGGAATCAGGAGGATAGAATTAATGTCAGGTTTGCCAAATGGAGGGCGAGGGAGAGCTTTGTACGCATCTCTGTGTGTGTAGTAAAGATGGTCCGAAATGTTTCTTTAAGTTTGCCTGCATTTAAGTCCCCGGCCACTAAGAGTGCCACCTCTGGATGAAAATGTTCTTGTTAAGCTTATGGCCTTATACAGCTCGTTGAGTGGGGTGTTAGTGCCAACATCTTGGTAAATAGTGTGGTCTACAGCGTATCGTGAGATACTCTACCTCTAATAGTAGATTACGCGCACCAGCTGTTATTGACAAATAGACACAGACCACTACCCCACGTTTTACAGGAGGCAGCTGTTCTGTCTTACCGATGCATGGAAACCGTCATTCAGCCATGACTCTGTGAAACATAAGATATTACAGTTTTTAATGTCCTATTGGTAGGATAATCTTGAACATCCAGTTTATTCTCCAATGATTGCACTGGCCAATAGAACGGATGGTGGAGGCGGGTTACCCACTCGCAGGCGAAATCTCACAAGGCACCCGGACCTGCGTCCCCTGTATCGGCTTATCTTCTTCATGCAAATGGCGGGGATTTGACCCTGGTCCGGTATCAGCAGTAAACGTATTTTGGAATGAACTGTGATTGAAGAAGTGGGATGGGTTTTGTTTGTTGACATGTCTGTTTTGTAAAATGACGGTTTTCCCCCTTTCCTGCAATGGATTATTTTTTTCTCGTTCAATACCCCATCCAGCTGGTGGCAGTAATACACCATCAACATTGGATGCCAACTGCTGTTAAACCCATCAAAGAAGAAGAAGAAGATATTCCATTCCAGACTCTCAAGTCAAGGATGTAGAGAGACTGGTGTTTGCAAGACTAACAATTTCCTCCCATAGAGCAGATGAAAATGGCTTCTTTGTCCGCTTTCTTCTCTTCTTGGAACTTTAATCATGGTCATAATTAAAAACGTATTATCAGAGTACATTTTAGCATGTCTCTTCAGTTTTTCGTGATGCCAGCAGTCTAATGGGATTCCAATGTTGCAGCCATTAAATTATTTATTATGAACATTTTTCTTATTTTTCTAAATATGTTGTTTGCTTGAACTATTGTACCTCAATGGCATTAATAAGTGGTGATTTATTTTGCACTTTTGTGTTAAACTATGATTTGGTCCAGGTCATGATAAACCTGTACAATCAAGTGCTACTGTATTTCATGTTTTCTCAACAAAGCTACAGGGGGGTACTCTCCATGACATCATGCAAGGGAATACTTGTCCTGGGAGGAGACTGCAGAATTGGCCAAATTCTCCTTGTGCCTTATCACGTAATTAATTAGTCAAAGTCATTCGCTGGAAAGGAGGCTCTGACCCAGTTTGTAGGTGTAAATAAAGGGCTTATCTGAAAGCTCTTTTACCAGAAACTGGTAAAGGGACAAATGTCTTTAGTTAGTGCTGTGTTATACAAACATCAGTGCATCCTACCAAGGACATTGGCTCCATCAATGTATCATAAGACCATCTATTTCCACAATGTTTACAAGACTTCACTACAAAGATCTCTAAACTCTAAAGAATGGACAACACCCAATAATTGGGGATGTTGGAATAAGGCTATAATATTACACGAACAGGACAAAATGTTGGGAAAAGAGGGTTCTCTAAATCAGGGGTGTCAAACATTCGGCCCAATCGTTCAGTGAAGAAAGTCAGTATACTTTAAAGTGTCTAAAACCAAATCAAATCTGTGTAGAAACGATAAAGAACCTATATTCATACAGTTTCTTGACTGTTCACCTCACTAATAATCACTGTGTGCAGTTAATGGGCCTACATTCATAGTTTCTTGACTGTCCAACTCATTAATAATCACAAGACAGTCAGGGACCATTGAAATTAGATGGTTGATTTATTTAGGGCCGATTTCAAGTTTTCATAACAATCGGAAATCTGTATTTTTGGGAGCAGATTTTGCTGATTAAAAAAAAAAGTTTTTTTATACCTTTATTTAACTAGGCAAGTCAGTTAAGAACACATTCTTATTTTCAATGACGGCCTAGGAACGGTGGGTTAACTGCCTTGTTCAGGGGCCCTCAGAACCACAGATTTTCACCTTGTCAGTTCGGGGGATCCAATCTTGCAACCTTACAGTTAACTAGTCCAACACTCTAACCACCTGCCTCTCATTGCACTCCACGAGGAGCCTGCCTGTTACGCGAATACAGTAGAATCCAAGGTAAGTTGCTAGCTAGCATTAAACTTATCTTATAAAAAACAATCAATCAATCATAATCACTAGTTATAACTACACATGGTTGATGATATTACTCATTTATCTAGCCTGTCCTGCTTTGCATATATTCGATGCAACGCTGGGGGATGATTTAACAAAAGCACATTTGCGAAAAAAGCACAATCATTGGACGACAGTACCTAACCATAAACACCAATGCCTTTCTTAAAATCAATACACAGAAGTATATATTTTTAAACCTGCATATTTAGCATATTTTTCTCTTGCGTTCATTGCACGCAGAGTCTGGGTATATGCAACAGTTTGGGCAGCCTGGCTCATTGCGAACTAATTTGCCAGAATTGTAAGTAATTATGACATAACATTGAAGGTTGTGCAATGTAACCAGAATATTTAGACTTAGGGATGCCACCCGTTAGATAAAATACCGAACGGTTCCATATTTCACTGAAATAATAAACGTTTTGTTTTCGAAATGATAGTTTCCGGATTCGACCATATTAATGACCAAAGGCTCGTATTTCTGTGTGTTATTATGTTATAATTAAGTCTATGATTTGACAGAGCAGTCTGGCTCAAGCCTATCAGCGTAATGGCTGGTGTAGCCGATGTGAAATGGCTAGCTAGTTAGCTGGTTGTGCGCTAATAGCGTTTCAAACGTCACTCGAGTCTTGGAGTAGTTATTCCCCTTGCTCACTTATTCATAATATGTTGATGTTGATCACGTAATTAATTTAACCTTCATATGAAGCACGTAAGACTATTCTATCAATTGAAAACAAAAATCACATAATGACTACACTGGAACAACATTATTGTAAAAAATGCTGCTAATGCACAGGACACCCAGAAATGCTGGTGTCTCAATGCAAATATTATGCTTTCAGTAGTTCCAACAATGTGTTGCGTCTGTTCTCATCCAAGTGTATTTCATAGTTAGTAGTTTATAAGGATCCACATTACCTACAGCCGAAGCTGCAGCTACTCTTCCTGTGTAACACACTAAACACAAAACTCGACATAATACATAACATTATTAGACAGGTACAGAACTACATAAACTTTTTTTTTATTAATTTTTTTTTATTTAAAAAAAATATATATATACACAATGTTGACAAAACATAGCATTAATAGACAGGTACAGCACTAGATACATTCAAAATAATACTACACACTTTCATACTTTTATGCCTCAGCAATCCATTCAACATAATAACGGCTCATAATAACGGCTACACTGCAGTCATCCATTTTGTTATAGTGCTTTACTGTTACAATTGCAGGTCCCAATCCTAATCTCTCAGAACCAGTTCTGTAAACACGAGCAAGAATCTCACAACATTAGGAACCACCGGTGTCCTTGGTGATCCAGTTTGACGTCAGTACTATTCATAATAATAATTTGAATCATAGATGCGAGTGAAAGGAAAACAACAACAGAAATGCAAGAATTCCTCCTGCTAAGGCTAAAACCACAGTTTGACCCTTACAACCATTCCATTCAGCTCATAAATTAGTTACAGATGGATCCTCCAGCTAAAGTTTACGTTTAATCATTCACTTTAGCTATACATGTGGACTTTATAGAGATCCTTCACTTCACTACATTCAGTAAATTCATCATCAGATTGGGGCTTTTCCGAAGTCTATCACCCCCTGCTCATGGCAATGAGCTACAAATGGAGTTTCCTTCCTGCTAAGGCTTCAATTTAATCCTTCACCTCAACAAATGTGTTGAAGTTTTCTCCAGAACAAGTTTCAATCGAATCCTTCACTTCACTCCTTTCAATAAATTGAACGGAGTCATAATTATCATTAGATGGGCTTCACCGATGTCCTTCACCATGTCTAGAGCATAGAAATGAACAAAACCAAACATTTGCTGTGTTACAGTCTACCACCCATAAAGGGTTAACAGACAAAAGATCAACCAATCTCTGGGGACATAAGCTGACATTTTCAGCTCTATTCGTTACATAATGGCATAAAACATGGCCCCCACATGCATGCTACAAAGACCATATACAGCCACAGCGCTATAAAATACTGTATGTATTGTTTGCGCGCCTCCTGCATGATTGGATCCATAAAAACGTTGCTTGACAAAAGGCAGATTATTTATTGTGTTTCTCCACTTCAAGTGGAAAGCATGTGGGTCAAGTCCCCCCTGGGCTATAACATAAAATCTGTGTCAAGAACAGAGGGTGTAAAACATACACAGAGCCCTTTCCACTGAATACATATCACAACGTTAAGTCAATTCATAAAACAATGTTAGTAAATATGATGGTGGTTGAATCCAAAGCTGCATTATGCTGAACCTTTTTTTGTTTACACACACTTTGAGTAGAACGTTTAATATTATGGTCAAGGTTGGTGTTTTCAGAGACAGATCTGATGCAATTTCCATTTCATTTTTTTTGAATAGCTATCCTAGGTCCCACATTTTCCTTGGAATGTTTTCATTACTCCGCTATCATCTTGATTACCTACCTTCCTATGATTGCCTCTCCCCATGTCTCCACTGTGGCCTGCTTGCTGATAAGCTTTCTCCCATTTGAAAACAATTGCACTAACGTCATACTAAAGCACATGAGAACGGAGCAAGGGCACTAGCGCTATACCCTATGCACTATTCTGATCTCAACATTGTTGCTCATCCACTTTCTACCCTGTCAGCAACAATTCTAATGTGTCAGCATATTAACACTTTAGTTAATGCTGGTTGCAAACAGGAAGGCAATGTATGTCTTTGAGCTTCTGAACCACTGGTTAGATGTCATTTATTTTATCCTGGCCCTGGGGACCCATCGAGCCCTCATTGGGGTTGGGTGTATGGGTGTGGGGAAGGGAATGTGAATGCTTTTGGTTCCCCAGGACCAGGTTTGAGAAGCACTGGCTCTGAACAATGTAAAAATGTCCATGACCTTGAATGTACCTGACCCTCTGACCCATCTAAATGTATGTAATTGCATGAGGTAATCTGAAATCATAAAAAGTGTAATAACTTGAAATCTGAAGGAAAAAAACGAATGTTCAAAAGTTTGGGGTCACTTAGACATGTCCTTGTTTTCTGTGAAAACATACATGAAATGAGTTGCAAAATGAATAGGAAATATAGTCAAGACGTTGACAACGTTATAGATATAGATTTTTAATTGAATTAATAAATTGTGTCCTTTATTAACATTGCTTTCGTTAAAGAATCCATTTGCACCAATTACAGCCTTGCAGACATTTGGCATTCTAGTTGTCAATCTGAAGAGAATTCACCCCATGCTTCCTGAAGCACCTCCCACAATTTGGATTGGTTTGATGGGCACTTACGTACCATACGGTCAAGCTGCTCCCACAACAGTTCCATAGGGTTGAAATGCCTGTGACTGTGATGGCCACTCCATTATAGACAGAATACCAGCTGACTGCTTCTTCCTGAAATAGTTATTGCATAGTTTGGAGCAGTGCTTTGGGTCATTGTCCTGTTGTAGGAGGACATTGGCTCAAATTAAGCACCGTCCACAGGGTATGGCATGGTGTTGCAAAATGGAGTGAAAGCCTTCTTTCTTGTAAAAGATCCCTTTTACCCTGTACAAATCTCCCACTTTACCACCACCAAAGCACCCCTAGACCATCACATTGCCTCCACCATGCTTGATGGCGTCAAGCACTCCCGTAGCATCTTTGAATTTTTTCTGCATCTCACAAATGTTTTTCTTTGTGATCCGAACACCTCAAACTTAGATATGTTTGTCCATAACACTTTTTTCCAATCTTCCTCTGTCCAGTGTCTGTGTTATTTTGTCCATCTTAATATTTTCTTTTTATTGGCCAGTCTGAGATACAGTATGGCTTTTTCTTTGCAACTCAAGGCCAGCATCTCGGAGTCACATCTTCAATGTTGACGTTGAGACTGGTGTTTTGCGGAAACTATTTAATGAAGCTGCCAGTTGAATATTTGTGAGGCGTCTGTTTCTCAAACTAGACACTCTAATGTACTTGTCCTCTTGCTCAGTTGTGCACCGGGGCCTCCCACTCTCTCTATTCTGGCTAGAGACAGTTTGTGCTGTTCTGTGAAGGGAGTAGTAGAACACAGAATTGTACGAGATCTTCAGTTTCTTGGCAATTTCTCGCATGGAATAGCCTTAATTTCTCAGAACAAGAATAAACTGACGAGTTACAGAATAAAGTTATTTGTTTCTGGCCATATTGAACCTGTAATCGAACCCACAAATGCTGATGCTCCAGATACTCAACTAGTCAAAAGAAGGCCAGTTTTATTGTTTCTTTAATCAGAACAACAGTTTTCAGCTGTGCTAACATAATTGCTAAAGGGTTTTCTAATAATCAATTATCATTTTTAAATTATAAACTTGGATTAGCTAACACAACGTGCCATTGGAACACAGGAGTGATGGTTAATAATAATGGGCCTATGTACATATTCCATAACAAAATCTGCCTTTTCCAGCTACTGGTACTGTATACACAACATTAACAGTGTCTACACTGTATTTCTGATCAATTAGATAATTTAATGGACATTTTATGCTTTTCTTTCAAAAACAAAGACATTTCTAAGTGAACCCAAACTTTTGAACGGTGGTGTATACAGTACAAGTCAAAGGTTTGGACACACCTACTCATTCCAGGGTTTTTCTTTATTTGTACTATTTTCTACATTGTAGAATAATAGTGAAGACATGAACTATGAAATAACACATATGGAGTCATGTACTAACCAAAAAAGTGTTAAATCAAAATATATTTTAAGTAGCCACCTAAGTATTCAAACCACTTGACTTTTTCCACATTTTGTTAAATTCTAGCCTTATTCTAAAATTCACACAATTAAATACCTCAAATCTACACACAATACCCCATAATGACTAAGCGAAAAACTGTTTTTTAGAAATGTTTGCAAAATGTATAAAAAAATAGAAACAATATAATATAATATAATATACAATAATATACAATATAATATAAATTAAATATTGCAATGGGACTCAAAATTGAGCTCAGGCGATTGGTGATTCCAAACTTCTTCAATTGTGGCCACTGTGTTCTTGGGGTCTGAAAAGTCAACGGGTCTGAATATTTTCAGAATGCAATGTAATTTCCTGTTGTTTTTTTGCATACAATATAGCTCAATATTTGTATTTATTTTATAGTCTGTTTTTCCTCATCTTTATCAAGGGTGGAAATAATTATGGATCTGACTGTATATATAAAACATGTCATTTATTTTAGTAATATAAGTACTGTGTATTGAGGACCTGATGATGGCACACTGAATTTTGAATGAACTACATGTAATTAACAGAGGTACATGTATAAGGCTGCAATATACATTATAATAGTGTTTAATTTACACAACATCCAGTATACATCAACATTGGATTTGAGGTTCAATACAGTCAAAATTCAATAAGTACAGGACCCTATAACTGAAAAGGAGAGATGTTTAAGTGGAGAGGTACTGTGACTTCTTATTGTTGAGAGAGGATTTTAAAAACCCACCACTTCATGAAAAAAGGTGCACTTGTGAGAGCCTGTACATCAATTATGTTGAAAGGCATTAGGCATGGAGACTTGCACTTAGCAGAAAATACATACTTTACTTCAAAATAGCTGATCTTGTAGTAGATAGAATCCCACAGTAAAAGCTTGGCACAAGCAATTAATCACTAAAGAATGATCAAGTCTTGAAAAGGCTTTTTCAAAATGTCCATTGTTGATGTCCACATAATGGGCCTGTACAACACTTAAAGGAAAATTCCATCTAAAAACTACCTTTTAGTATTTGTTTTATTAGTCCATTGTTGATATAGTGGGAGTTTTCTTTTCACAATCTGACGTACAATCTATGATAATTCCTGCATAAGGTAAAATTATGCATTTCCAGCATTATTTGGGAACCTGGAACTGCAAAACTGAAATTCGTATTGGATATCATATTTCAAAAGCTGTAATTTCATAATGTAAATTTTTATAGTCTTTGTTTTCTCAAGAAGGGATAAAAAAAAACACATTTTCATGCCCTGACCGTCATCAATCATAGTTTTAGTTGACTTGAGCTCGCATGCTCCTGCGATTCACAATGCTTCTCAGTTTGATGTGAAATATCATTACTTGTGACAAAGAGCATAGTCATCAATTGACCTTAGCTGTCATGGTGAAATGGTATGAAGTTCCACGTCAATGTCATGCATTTTTTTACTGTACTCTCTAACCCTTGCTATGTGAAAGACTTCCATTTATATGAAATGAAGTAGGTCCCTGGTTTGTTTCGACAGATTAATCAAGAAATATCACCAGTTTAGTGATATTGATGGTTTATCGAAAGTGATGGCTTCTATGGTTGTGACTTTACATAGCAGGTTAGGAAAACTAATGCAGCAGGTTAAAGGGATAGTTTACCCAAATTACACAATGATTTACTTTATCCTTTAAGCAGTCTATGGACAAAGTATGACAGCAATCCATGCTTTAGCTTAATTTCCCTGGCACTGAAACCAAACCATACATTGCTGTCATACCTTGTCCATAGACTACTTACAGGGTAAGGAAACCAATGTATGTAATGTATGTAATTTGAGTGAACTATCCTTTTAAGACATTTAAAGTAGCAGGTTAGAAGAATTAGGTTAAGTTTAGGAAAAGGGTTAGGCTTAGATAAGATGCTACAGTTGTCCCCGACACAGCCAGGGTTTGGCTCAATTCAGAATTGAATTGAGAATGTGTCATGAATTCCAAATCAATTCTTGAATTTGACTTGAAATAGTAAACAGGATACAGAATTGCAATTCAAATTTAAATTAAAGGAAATATAATTGAATTCAGTGATATTCCATGTATTTTCTATATAAGATTGTACCTAAATCAAACATTTATCGGATCATCAAGAACTTCAAGGAGAACGGTTCAATTGTTGTGAAGGCTTCAGGGTGCCCAAGAAAGTCCAGCAAGCGTCTCCTAAAGTTGATTCAGCTGCAGGATCGGGGCACTACCAGTACAAAGCTTGCTCAGGAATGGCAGCAGGCACGTGTGGGTGCACCTGCACACCATCCTTTGGAGGATGGCCTGTTGTCAAGAAGGGCAGCACAGAAGCCACTTCTCTCCAGGAAAAACATCAGGGGCAGACTGATATTCTGCAAACGGTACAGGGATTGGACTGCTGAGGACTGGGGTAAAGTCATTTTCTCTGATGAATCCCGTTTCCGATTGTTTGGGGCATCCGGAAAAAAGTTTCTCCGGAAAAGTGTGTCATGCCAACAGAAAAGCATCCTGAGACCATTCATGTGTGGGGTTTCTTCTCAGCCAAGGGAGTGGGACACTCACAATTTTGCCAAAGAGCACAGCCATGAATAAAGAATGGTACCAACACATCCTCCGAGAGCAACTTCTCCCAACCATCCAGGAACAGTTTGGTGACGAACAATGCCTATTCCAGCATGATGGAGCACCTTGCCATAAGGCAAAAGTAATAACTAAGTGGCTCTGGAACCAAACATCAATATGTTGGGTCCATGGCCAGGAAACTCCCCAGACCTTAATCCCATTGAGAACTTGTGGTCAATCCTCAAGAGGCGGGTTGAAAAACAAAACCCCACAAATTCTGACCAACTCCAAGCATTGATTATGCAAGAATGGGCTGCCATCAGTCAGGATGTGGCCCAGAAGTTAATTGACAGCATGCCAGGGTGGATTGCAGAGGTCTTGAAAAAGAAGGGTCAACAGTACAAATATTGACTCTTTGCATCAACTTCATGTAATTGTCAATAAAAGCCTTTGACACTTATGAAATGCTTGTAATTATACTTCAGTATTCCATAGTAACATCTGACAAAAATATCTAAAGACACTGAAGCAGCAAACTCTGTATTTTGTTTTTTTAACTCATGTTCTCTGACTGAGTGGAATTTCTTTGAATTGCACTGAATTAAATTCTACTTCCCACCACTCAAACTCAAATGTAAATTCTGCATCCTGTGGGTTTTTGGCTTATTTCAATTCGAATTCCAACTCAATTCCAAACAAATTACTTCATAAGCTTCCCCATAAATGAAATTAATAAACCATTTTGATCATTAACTCATTTTACCGGGAGAGTAGGCTAGCATTGCCTTACACTGTGACAAATATATTACAGAAGTATTAGTTGATAACATAGCCTAATCATTCTAAATCAAAACTGTTGTAGCCTATATAGTAAAAGCACTTCCAAGGTTTACAAAAAGGACAAACCAGGAGCTAGGAATAGTCTACTAACAGAGTTCCCAATCTTGATTCCTATTTCCGACTTTCTAATTCAAAAGACATAATGTGATACTGCAGGAAAAAAACAAAGGCTCACCTAGCCTTGCACTCCTTCTATTCAGACCACACATCTGCCTCACTTTTTGGATGGCTCCATCCTTCTGAGTTGGAGGCCTAGCTGTGAAATAACAAATGAACTTGTATTGCTGTATAGCCCAAGACCTTGGAGCATTATACACTCCTGTGAAACCTTGTATGGTTGTCATTTATAAAACAAATTGGACCTTTCGTCATTTTAGTGCCAATTTTTCCCTTTTTCTTTCTCTTTTTTTGTTCAGCGATATCTCCCTCATTATTTTTTTTTACAGCCAACAAGCCTATCTGGGCTTGTTAGACCATATACTACTCGGAGTTAAGGCGTTTTCACTTTAGCATCCCGCTCACCATCTTAAGATAGTCTTCCTCTTTTATTATCTGTCTCTCCCTAACCCCAAGACAAGGAACCACTGTGTGTCTTTATCCAAGTAAAGGGCTTACAGCCTATTGAGAAGACACATAGAAATCGGCTGTGTTTAAGCTAGGTGGAGGTATAAGTATCTTAATTTGTATATATGGTTTGATGAAATGACATTAACGTCTTGAGACACTTAATTAACCCCTTAACCAAAATGTATGTACCAACTTGTACCAAGTGTCTAAGCAGAATTTTTATAAATTAAATTATAAGACTGTGTTCATGGCACTTGTAAAAATATGTTCCACATGTTTCAAGGAGTATATATCAGCTTGTTTTTGAGTGTTTTTTATCAACTCTTTTTCCTTTTCTTTTTGCATTGGGACTCATAATGTGCATGGAGACCATGACTACTGTATATCCCAAATAGCAAAATGCTAAGTTCTTGGACACATTAAGCCCAGTCCTGAACTTAAGCAAGTTCATTGCATTAGGGTGGTAGGTAGCCTGGCGGTTAAGATCGTTGAGCCAGTAACCAAAAGGTTGCTTGTTCGAATCCCCCAGCTGAATAGGTGAAATGTGGATGTTCCCTTGTGGATGTGCGCTTGAGAAATGCACTTAACCCTAATTGCGCCTGGATAAAAGCGTCTGCTAACATGTAAGACACAGGTCTCTCTCTTGTAATATTCCAATGCTGGGATCCAGAAGCCAATTTATTTAGACAGTTTGATGTATTACAGCTTTTATATGTTCTTTAATACTTCCTCTGTGTTTCTTTCAGAATGGCTCCACTTTAAAGAAACTGCAGCAGCAATTAAGACAAATTCAGAGCAAGATAAGGATGAACCATTTCTCACACTTCCCAGGGAAGAAAATTATCTTCTACTTTCTAAATCTATTTTTTACTGGGTTCTTTCAGAATCAGAGTAAGCATCACTCAACTTCAATGTCTTTTCCATCATGAAATTAATTTATCCAAAGAAATGACATGCCCTTAATCATGTCTAATGGCATGTTCCTGCTAAAATATTTCTTAATTTAAAGTGCATGCTAGTGACCTTGAATGCTGTCTATAGACCTGACAACTCTTCCTCCATTAAATCCTATTTTATTGCTCCAAAGCGCATTCAGCCCTACAAAGAAAGCAGGAACGTTTGAGCAACATAATTACATCTCAACAAATAATGAAATACCTCAACCTTGACACGTGATAATATAATCATCCAAGCCTAAATAATTTCCCTCATTCTTTGGAATACTTTTCAGGCGGTTTATTTAGATTCAACGATGGCTAAAAAGCTTTTCTTTAAATTACATAGCCACTTAGATTATTGCAAGGACAAACAATGTGAATGTTTTTTCTTCAGTTGAACAGGTCACTTAGAGAAAAACACATTTGTTTTATTATTTCTATTGCACTGCTTTGAAATTGTGGAAGAAGTATATACTTTTGACGAATAAGTGACATTTCAAGGCTACCGAAATATAGCATTCTTAACATGCCGGGTCAGAAAAACAGGGACACTGACCACAGGAAAATTCAATGTTAATACCAGGTTAATAACTGAGTGCAAAGCAGATTGTGGAACAAGATTGTCAAAGCCAATGAAATAGCTCTGTAATATATTTTTTGTAATTGTCAAATTTAAAACATTTCTTCATATCCATCCACAACCAGTTGTAGGCAGTTTGAGTAATAGCAGGAATTAGCTTAAACAATTCTATAAAGTATTTATACATCTATAAAAAAAAACACGTTTTCTCTCTGCTCCATGGCAATATGTGTAGAATTGCAGGAAATTACCTTTAAAACAGCAACATTATCTCACAGCCTCATGGCAAAATGTGTAGAATAGCATGAGATTAGCTATGAAACTGCACATTTTTCTTTTTGCCTCATGGCAAAAATGTGTAGTGATGTAAGTTTTTTCAACAGCTGGGGGGTTGGCTTGCTCAGAGCTTGCCGTATACCACTGGTTCTGGCCTGCTTACAGTGGATTAGTCTTGGTTGGATGTTGTCGTGAGTTTGCCACCTTCCCTTAATTATTTTAACTGAAGCACAGATGGCTGTATTTGAACATGCCCTCGAGCAAGCGAAGGCATCTAGCTTGCATCTGCATAGCCATGTGTCAGGCATGTGCCCATCTCCCCATCACTTGATGAACAATGTCAGCCAGGCAATCACCACAAGCCACATTCATGGCCAGTGCCACCACTACCCCCTAAACAGTAAAAACTGCATGAATAATCTCCCCACCAGCACTTGGATGGACAAAACAGCAGGAGAGAGAGGGGATTCACATGGGATTAAGCACTGAGCTAGAATGCCACAGGGAACAGGAATACCCTCCTTATTGTATTGTTGCATGCTAATAAGTGAGTGAGTTCTGTTGATGTCGCTTGTTAATTCCCTGCCATTGAAACGATGGCTAAATCCATGACAGTATTCAGTCTGCCCGTGGCCCATTCAGAAAGAGAGTGCCTCCGAGACTACAGCGATGTAGATAATCCACCTTGAATCCTGAGAGGTGGACAGGAAATGTAAGCCACACATGCTTCTGATGGCTTTATTCTGTAGCTGCAACAATGAAGGCCTCAGTTTGTTATAAAGAACTTCACAGTGTTGCTGACTTCCAAACCATTGTTGTTAAATCTCATACTGTATTGACTGATTTTGCTTTGTAATATAGGCTGTTTACTAAGAAGATTGAATAGTGTAACTTGTGAGGGTAGTAGGCAATACCACAAGTATAAATCACACAGGTTAGAAACATCATAGTAACAGCTTTTTTGTAACAGCTTTTTTTGCATACTATCTACTGCTCACATTGATTGACTGACTGATCTTGACTGATCTTTTATTCAAGCCCATTGAACCATTAGTCAATCAATATCCACCTGAATCAACTAAATCCAAGTTCTTATCAGTAGTATAATGCTCAGAGCAAATAGGAGCCAATAATGTATGATCTTTGAATACTTTGAGTTCTTTTATGAAAACAGTGGCCATATTAACAATGTCTTAAAGTAACTGTCCAGTGACAGTCCAGTCCATTGTTAAAATAACATATTCTGTTAACTCGTTGACTCACCGTATACTCATATTTGTGGCCAAAGCATAAATAGGAGAAAAGCACTTTAAAAACCTCACCTCAAACAGGCCGTGTCAAAAATGCCTGCCACTTCCTCAGAGGATGCTGTAACCCTCCTGAGGAAGATGAACCGACCAATCAGCGATCTACTTACAGTTTTATTCAGAAGTTTACATACAGCCAAATACATTTAAACTCAGTTTTTCACAATTCCTGACATTTAATCCCAGTAAAAATTCCCTGTCTTAGGTCAGTTAGGATCACCACTTCATTTTAAGAATGTGAAATGTCACAATAATAGTAGAGAGTGATTTATTTCAGCATTTCTTTCTTTCATAACATTCCCAGTGGGTCAGAAGTTTACATACACTCAATTAGTATTTGGTAGCATTGCCTTTAAATTGTTTAACTTGGGCCAAATGTTTCGGGTAGCCTTCCACAAGCTTCCTTCAATAAGGTGGGTGAATTTTGGCACATTCCTCCTGACAGAGCTGGTGTAATTGAGTCAGGTTTGTAGGCCTCCTTGCTCGCACACGCTTTTTCAGTTCTGCCCACAAATTTTCTATAGAATTGAGGTCAGGGCTTGTGATGGCCATTCCACTACCTTGACTTTGTTGTCCTTAAGCCATTTTGGTACAACTTTGGAAGTATGCTTGGGGTCATTGTCCATTTGGAAGACCCATTTGCGACCAAGCTTTAACTTCCTGACTGATGTCTTGAGATGTTGCTTCAATATAGTCAAATAATTTTCCTACCTCATGATGCCATCTATTTTGTGAAGTGCACCAGTCACTCCTGCAGAAGAGCACCTCCACAACATGATGATGCCACCCCACGGTTGGGATGGTGTTCTTTGGCTTGCAAGCCTCCCCCTTTTTCCTCCAAACATTACGATGGTCATTATGGCCGAACATTTCTATTTCCTCAGACCAGAGGACATTTCTCCAAAACGTACAATCTTTTCCCCATGTGCAGTTGCAAACTGTAGTCTGGCTTTTGTATGGCGGTTTTGGAGCAGTGGCTTCTTCCTTGCTGAGCGGCCTTTCCGGTTATGTCAAGATAGGACTAGTTTTACTGTGGAAATAGATACTTTTGTATCTGTTTCCTCCAGCATTTTCACAAGCGATTGTTCTGGGATTGATTTGCACTTTTCGCACCAAAGTATGTTCATCTCTAGGAGACAGAATGCGTCTCCTTCCTGAGCGGTGTGACGGCTGCATGGTTCCATGGTGTTTACACTTGTATACTATTGTTTGTACAGGTGAATGTGGTACCTTCAGGTGTTTGGAAATTGCTCCCAAGGATGAATCAGACTTGTGGAGGTCTACAATTTTCTTTCTGAGGTCTTGGCTGATTTCTTTTGATTTCCCCATGATGTTGTCACGTTCTGACCATCGTTCTTGTGTGTTTTCCTTGTTTTAGTGTTGGTCAGGACGTGAGCTGGGTGGGCATTCTATGTTGTGTGTCTGGTTTGTCTAATTCTATGTTTGGCCTGATATGGTTCTCAATCAGAGGCAGGTGTTAGTCATTGTCTCTGATTGGGAACCATATTTAGGTAGCCTGTTTTGTGTTGGGTTTTGTGGGTGATTGTTCCTGTCTTTGTGTTTGTGGCACCAGATAGGACTGTTTCGGTTTTTTCACGTTTCTTGTTTTGTAGATTGTTGTATTTTCATCTTGATTAAAGATGTAAAAAAATAACCACGCTGCATTTTGGTCCACCTCTCTTTCACCAGAAGAAAACCGTTACAGAATCACTCACCACAACAGGACCAAGCGGCGTGGTGACAGGCAGCGGCAGCAGGAGCAGCAAAAGGAGGAATGGACATGGGAAGACGTTTTGGACAGCAAGGGTTGTTACACTTGGGAGGAAATACTGGCTGGAAGAGATCGCCTCCCATGGGAACAGGTGGAGGCACTTAGGAGAGCAGAGGCAGCCGGAGAGAGGAGCCAGCGATACGAGGGAACACGGTTGGCAAGGAAGCCTGGGAGTCAGCCCCAAAAATGTATTGGGGGAGGCACACAGGGAGTATGGCGACGCCAGGTAGGAGACCTGCACCAACTTCCTGTGCTTACCGGGGGGCTAGAGAGACCGGGCAGGCACCGTGTTATGCTGTGGAGCGCACGGTGTCTCCAGTGCGGGTGCATAGACCGGTGCGGTACATACCAGCTCCTCGTATCGGCCGGGCTATAGTAAGCATCGAGCAAAGTGTCATGAAGCCGGCTCTACGCATCTGGTCTCCAGTGCGTCTCCTTGGGCCGGCTTACATGGCACCAGCCTTGCGCACGGTGTCCCCCGGTTCGCCTGCATAGCCCAGTGCGGGCTATTCCACCTGGCTGCACTGGCAGGGCGACCGGGAGCATTCAACCGGGAAAGGTTGGGCATGCTCGGTTCGCAAGAGCTCCAGTGCGCCTGCACGGTCCGGTCTATCCAGTACCACCTCCACGCACCAGCCCTCCGGTGGAAGCTCCCCGCACCAGGCTTCCTGTGCGTGTCCTCGGCCCAGTACCACCAGTGCTAGCACCATGCACCAGGCCTATAGTGCGCTTCGCCTGTCCGGCACTGCCAGAGCTCCCGCCCCTCAGTCCAGAGGCGCCAGAGCCCCTTATTCCAGAGGCGCCAGAGGTCCTCAGTCCAGCGCTGCCAGAGCCTTCCTCCTCTCCAGCGCAGCCGGAGTCTCCCGCCTGTCCGCAAGGAGCCGCCAGTGCCGCCAGTCTGCCAGGAGCCGCCAGTCTGCCAGGAGCCGCCAGTGCCGCCAGTCACCCAGGATCCGCCAGTGCCGCCAGTCAGCCAGGATCCGCCAGTGCCGCCAGTCAGCCAGGATCCGCCATTGCCGCCAGTCAGCCAGGATCCGCCAGAGCCGCCAGTCTGCCAGGATCTGCCAGAACTGCCAGTCAGCCAGGATCTGCCAGAGCCGTCAGTCAGCCAGGATCCGCCATTCAGCCAGGATCCACCAGTCAGCCAGGATCTGCCAGAACCGCCAGTCAGCCAGGATCTGCCAGAACTGCCAGTCAGCCAGGATCTGCCAGAACCATCAGTCAGCCAGGATCTGCCAGAACCACCAGCCAGCCAGGATCTGCCAGATCCATCAACCTGCCTGAGCTTCCTCTCAGTCCCGAGCTCCCCCTCAGTCCCGAGCTCCCCCTCAGTCCCGAGCTCCCCCTCAGTCCCGAGCTGCCCCTCAGTCCGGAGCTGCCCCTCAGTCCGGAGCTGCCCCTCAGTCCAGTGGGGCCCGTTGTTAGGGTTCCTAGGCCAAGGTCAGCGGCGAGAGTCGCCACTCAAGGGACGCTAAGGAGGTGGACTAAGACAATTATGGAGTGGGGTCCACGTCCAGCGCCAGAGCCGCCACCGCGGACAGATGCCCACCCAGACCCTCCCCTATAGGTTTAGGTTGTGCGGTCGGTGTCCGCACCTTGGGAGGGGAGGCGGGGGGGGGGGGGGGGCACTGTCACGTTCTGACCATTGTTCTTGTCTGTTTTCCTTGTTTTAGTGTTGGTCAGGACGTGAGCTGGGTGGGCATTCTATGTTGTGTGTCTGGTTTGTCTAATTCTATGTTTGGCCTGATATGGTTCTCAATCAGAGGCAGGTGTTAGTCATTGTCTCTGATTGGGAACCATATTTAGGTAGCCTGTTTTGTGTTGGGTTTTGTGGGTGATTGTTCCTGTCTTTGTGTTTGTGGCACCAGATAGGACTGTTTCGGTTTTTTCACGTTTCTTGTTTTGTAGATTGTTGTATTTTCATCTTGATTAAAGATGTAAAAAAATAACCACGCTGCATTTTGGTCCACCTCTCTTTCACCAGAAGAAAACCGTTACAGAATCACTCACCACAACAGGACCAAGCGGCGTGGTGACAGGCAGCGGCAGCAGGAGCAGCAAAAGGAGGAATGGACATGGGAAGACGTTTTGGACAGCAAGGGTTGTTACACTTGGGAGGAAATACTGGCTGGAAGAGATCGCCTCCCATGGGAACAGGTGGAGGCACTTAGGAGAGCAGAGGCAGCCGGAGAGAGGAGCCAGCGATACGAGGGAACACGGTTGGCAAGGAAGCCTGGGAGTCAGCCCCAAAAATGTATTGGGGGAGGCACACAGGGAGTATGGCGACGCCAGGTAGGAGACCTGCACCAACTTCCTGTGCTTACCGGGGGGCTAGAGAGACCGGGCAGGCACCGTGTTATGCTGTGGAGCGCACGGTGTCTCCAGTGCGGGTGCATAGACCGGTGCGGTACATACCAGCTCCTCGTATCGGCCGGGCTATAGTAAGCATCGAGCAAAGTGTCATGAAGCCGGCTCTACGCATCTGGTCTCCAGTGCGTCTCCTTGGGCCGGCTTACATGGCACCAGCCTTGCGCACGGTGTCCCCCGGTTCGCCTGCATAGCCCAGTGCGGGCTATTCCACCTGGCTGCACTGGCAGGGCGACCGGGAGCATTCAACCGGGAAAGGTTGGGCATGCTCGGTTCGCAAGAGCTCCAGTGCGCCTGCACGGTCCGGTCTATCCAGTACCACCTCCACGCACCAGCCCTCCGGTGGAAGCTCCCCGCACCAGGCTTCCTGTGCGTGTCCTCGGCCCAGTACCACCAGTGCTAGCACCATGCACCAGGCCTATAGTGCGCTTCGCCTGTCCGGCACTGCCAGAGCTCCCGCCCCTCAGTCCAGAGGCGCCAGAGCCCCTTATTCCAGAGGCGCCAGAGGTCCTCAGTCCAGCGCTGCCAGAGCCTTCCTCCTCTCCAGCGCAGCCGGAGTCTCCCGCCTGTCCGCAAGGAGCCGCCAGTGCCGCCAGTCTGCCAGGAGCCGCCAGTCTGCCAGGAGCCGCCAGTGCCGCCAGTCACCCAGGATCCGCCAGTGCCGCCAGTCAGCCAGGATCCGCCAGTGCCGCCAGTCAGCCAGGATCCGCCATTGCCGCCAGTCAGCCAGGATCCGCCAGAGCCGCCAGTCTGCCAGGATCTGCCAGAACTGCCAGTCAGCCAGGATCTGCCAGAGCCGTCAGTCAGCCAGGATCCGCCATTCAGCCAGGATCCACCAGTCAGCCAGGATCTGCCAGAACCGCCAGTCAGCCAGGATCTGCCAGAACTGCCAGTCAGCCAGGATCTGCCAGAACCATCAGTCAGCCAGGATCTGCCAGAACCACCAGCCAGCCAGGATCTGCCAGATCCATCAACCTGCCTGAGCTTCCTCTCAGTCCCGAGCTCCCCCTCAGTCCCGAGCTCCCCCTCAGTCCCGAGCTCCCCCTCAGTCCCGAGCTGCCCCTCAGTCCGGAGCTGCCCCTCAGTCCGGAGCTGCCCCTCAGTCCAGTGGGGCCCGTTGTTAGGGTTCCTAGGCCAAGGTCAGCGGCGAGAGTCGCCACTCAAGGGACGCTAAGGAGGTGGACTAAGACAATTATGGAGTGGGGTCCACGTCCAGCGCCAGAGCCGCCACCGCGGACAGATGCCCACCCAGACCCTCCCCTATAGGTTTAGGTTGTGCGGTCGGTGTCCGCACCTTGGGAGGGGAGGCGGGGGGGGGGGGGGGGGGGCACTGTCACGTTCTGACCATTGTTCTTGTCTGTTTTCCTTGTTTTAGTGTTGGTCAGGACGTGAGCTGGGTGGGCATTCTATGTTGTGTGTCTGGTTTGTCTAATTCTATGTTTGGCCTGATATGGTTCTCAATCAGAGGCAGGTGTTAGTCATTGTCTCTGATTGGGAACCATATTTAGGTAGCCTGTTTTGTGTTGGGTTTTGTGGGTGATTGTTCCTGTCTTTGTGTTTGTGACACCAGATAGGACTGTTTCGGTTTTTTCACGTTTCTTGTTTTGTAGATTGTTGTATTTTCATCTTTATTAAAGATGTACAAAAATACCCATGCTGCATTTTAGTCCGCCTCTCTGTCACCAGAAGAAAACCGTTACAGATGTCAAGCAAAGAGGCACTGGCTTTGAAGGTAGGCCTTGAAATACATCCACAGGTACACCTCCAATTGACTCAAATAATGTCAATTAGCCTATCAGAAGCTTCTAAAGCCATGCCATCATTTTCTGGAATTTTCCAAGCTGTTTAAAGGCACAGTCAACTTAGTGTACGTAAACTTCTGACCCACTGGAATTTTGATGAATTATATGTGAAATAATCTGCCTGTAAACAATTGTTGGAAAAAGTACTTGTGTCTTACACAAAGTTGATGTCCTATCCTACTTGTCAAAACTATAGTTTTAATGACTCCAACCTAAGGGTATGTAAACTTCCGACTTTAACTGGACGTTAATATTTTTAAGAACCAGTATACGCCCACACCATTATTTTGTTTGTGTATGCCCACACAATTTCAACACAGATAAGCTGCGTTTTAACATACTTAATTAAATAATTTTATTGTTATTAACTATGGTACATATTTCATAGAAATCTGGAAACACTGGGCAGTTACTTTAACACCCTTGCAGCATGCAATGGTGAGCTGTGTATCAAAACCAAAGATGATATGCAAAACAGGATAGTAATTACTGTGCATGAGCAATATGAAAGGCCTTGGTAGACTTACCAATTATCTTCCCATCTCTTCATAGGGCATATAATTTGTTCATAGGTTAGGACAACTTTCAACTTCAAACATGTTCTGTGCTTTGATTATACCGTGTATATGTATTGCTCAAATTTTTAAAAGATTATACAATACTGCTTCAAGGCTTACCACTTTTGACCATTGCATCTGGTATGTCTATGAAAAGGAAAACAGTCATGTTGTATGCACAACGAAATCTCACGGTTTTACCAATTTCAACTTTCAAGTTTTATTAGTCGTACAGGATACACATGGTATTCACCGTCCAAGAAAATACTTATATTAGCATCAGTATAATACAGGAAGGCACAATTTATAGTACAATATTTACACATGTATCAGAGAAGGGGGGATTGTGGGCAAATGCTTAAATTGTGTAGTATTAGCAATAGTAAATACGAGTCTGGTAGCAGCAGTTATAGCATGAATATGTATGTATGTCTGTGTGTGGGTGTCTGTGTGTGTGTGCATTAGAGGTTGACCGATTAATTGGAATGGCCGATTATTGATGACCTAAGGCTTGTATTAATTCATATTAATGACCTAAGGCTCGTATTTCTGTGTGTTATTGTGTTAAAATTAAGTCTATGATTTGATAGAGCAGTCTGACTGAGCGATGGTAGCTATCAGCAGGCTCATAAGCATTCATTCAAACAGCACTTTCGTGCGTTTTGCCAGGAGCTCTTCGCTGTGCTTCAAGCATTGAGCTGTTTATGACTTCAAGCCTATCAACTCCCGAGATTAGGCTGGTGTAACCGATGTGAAATGGCTAGCTAGTTAGCGGGGTGTGCGCTATTAGGGTTTCAAACGTCACTCACTCTGAGACTTGGAGTGGTTGTTCCCCTTGCTCTGCATGGGTAAAGCTGCTTTAAGGGTGGCTGTTCCCGATTTGTTCCTGGTTCGAGCCTAGTTAGGGGCGAGGAGAGAGACATAAGCTCTACTGTTACACTGGCAATACTATAGGGCCTATAAGAACATCCAATAGTCAAATGTATATGAAATACAAATCGTATAGAGAAATAGTCCTATAATTCCTATAACAACCACATCCTAAAACTTCTTGCCTGGGAATATTGAAAACTCATGTTAAAAGGAACCACCAGCTTTGTTTTTGAATTATTTAAACCAAATTGAACATGTTTCATTATTTATTTGAGGCTAAATAGATTTTATTGATGTATTATATTATGTTTAAAAAAGTGTTCATTCAGTATTGTTGTAATTGTCATTATTACAAATAGATTTTTTTTTAATCGGACGATTGGTTCTCCAATAATCAATATCGGTATCGGCTTTGAAAAATCATAATCGGTCGACCTCTAGTGTGCATGTGTGTTAAGGTACGGAGAGTCCGTGCAGGTGGTCAGTCCAGTTGTGTGATTAGTAGTCTGATGGCTTGTAGATACCCACAGGCTCAGAGACGGTTTCTATCAGTCCTCATGCTCCAATACCGTCTGCCCAACGGTAAGGGAGTAAACAACTTGTGGCTGGGGTGTATGGGGTTCTTGATTATTCTGCAGGACTTCAATTAGATCTCCTGGATGGGTAGGAACACAGCCCCAGTGATTTACTGGGCTGTCTTCACCACAGGCTGGAGGGCCTTCCGGTCGTGGACAGAGCAATTCCCATACCAGGCTGTGATGCAACTGGTCAGGGTGCTCTAGATGGTGCAGCGGCAGTATTTGGAGAGGGCCCGGGTGGTATGCCACATTTCTTCAGTCGCCTTAGGAAGTAGAGCTGTAGTCTTAAAAACAGTGTTGGTGTTGTAGGCCCATGTCAAGTAACTGGTGATGTGGATGCCAAGGAATTTTAAACTGCTGATTCTCTCTACTACAGTCCCGTTGATGTGGATTGGACATACCCCTGTCTTAAGAATCAGTGTGGAGGAGGTGATGTTGTCAATTCTCACTGCCTGTGGTCTGCCCGTCAGGAAGTCCAGGATCCGGCTGCAGAGGGTTGTGTCCAGACCCAGAGCTCGGAGCTTGGAGGGAACAATAGTGTTGAATGCTGAACTGAAGTCAATGAACAGCATTCTCACATTGGTGTTCCTCTTTTCCAGATGTGTTAGGGCCGTGTGAATAGCATTGGAAATTTCATCTTCCATGGATCTGTTGGAGCGGTAAACAAATTGGACTGGGTCCATTGTGCCTGGCATGCTGGCCTTGATGTGGGCCATGACCAGCCTCTCAAAGCACTTCATGATGACAGGGGTGAGTGCGATGGGGTGATAGTCATTTGGGCATGTCATCTTGGTTTCCTTGGGCGCTGGGACAATGGAAGCCTCATTGAAGCAAGTGGGTACTACGGCCTGGGACAGGGACAGGTTGAAGATGTCCGAGAAGACGCCCGTCAGCTGGTCAGTGCACACTCTGAGGATGTGGCCAGCGATGCCATCTTAGCCAGTGGCTTGGTGAATAGCTTGGTGAATATTCACTCTTTTGAGAGTTCTTCTCACATCAGCCTTGGAAAGCGAAAGCACCTGGTCATCCAGAGCCTTCCTCGATAGCAAACATGGGACAGAAGGATTACCAGGACGTGTACTTTGAGCATGCGCTGACCAGCTGGCAAGTGTCTTCACTGACATTTTCAACCTCTCCCTGACCCAGTCTGTAATACCTACATGTTTCAAGCAGACCACCAAAGTCCCTGTGCCTAAGAACGCCAAGGTAACCTGTCTGAATGCTTTGAAAGGCTGATCATGGCTCACATAAACACCATTTTTACATGTTTTATTTGTTTTTATCCCAGACACCCTGGACCCACTCCAATTTACATACCACCCCAGCAATCTCTATTGCATTCCACACTGCCCTTTCCCCCCTGGACAAGAGGAATACCTATGTGAGAATGCAGATCAGCATTCAACACCATAGTGCTCATCACTAAGCTAAGGACCCTGGGACTGAACACCTACCTCTGTAACTGGGTCCTGGACTAGGTTGTGAGGGTAGGTAACAACACATCTGCCATGCTGACCATCAAAAAGGCTCCTCGGCGGTGCTTGCTTTGTCAGTTTTGGAGCCCCTTCTGTACTCCCTGTTCACCCAATACTGCGTGGCTACGCACGACTCCAACACCATCAAGTTTGCTGATGACTCGACAGTGATAGGCCTGTTCACTGACAACGATGAGACGGCCTATAGGGAGGAGCTCAGAGATCTGGCAGTGTGATGCAAGGTCAACAACCTCAAACTCAATGTCAGCAAGACAAAGGAGCTCATTGTGGACTACAGGAAATGGAGGGCTGAGCACGCCCCCATTCACATCGACGGGGCTGTAGTGGAGCGGGTCGAGTGCTTCAAGTTAATCCATGTCCACATCACTAAAGCTCTATCCACACACGCTGACACAGTCTTTAAAAGGGCAAGACGATGCCTTTTCCCCATCAGGAGGCTGAAAAGATTTCTATAGTTTTACAGATCCACCATTGAGAGCATCTTGACTGGCTGAATCACCGCTTGGTATGGCAATTGTTGGCCATTATATCACTGGGTCCGAGCTCCCTGCCATCCAGGACCTCTACACCAGGCGGTGTCAGAGGAAGGCCCAAAAAATGGGAACGCTTGAATGAGTAGGTGTTCTAAAACTTTTGGTAGTGTATATATCATTTGTGTAGATGTATTACTATATGTTTTACTTTTCTATTATTTCTTTATTGTCTTCCTCTCTGCCTTGTTGGGAAGTGCGTGTAAGTAAGCATTTCACTGTTAGTCTACACCTGTTGATGGATGTGACAAAAAGCATTAGATTTTTAGCAGAGAATGTGGAGGGAGGTTTTGGTGGGCACCACACAGCTGGACTTGTATTGTCTTTTTGCATCCCTAATGGATTTGCGGAGCTCGTACCAGCTTGCCTTGTTCACGTCGCGCACTATTGAGTCGTCTGGGTTCCTGCTGACATTGAATGCTCTCTCGGCATGGTCTGGATTTCTTCGTTCATCCAGGATTTTTGATTGGGTTATGTCCGGATTGTTATTGTGGGTACAACCTCATCAAAACATTTCCTTATGAAGCCTGTGACTGACGATGTACGGGGAGCTCCAAAAGCATTGGGACAGCGTCAAATGTTTTGTTGTTTTGGCTCTGTAGTCCAGCACTATGAAATTATACAATGAGTATGAGGTTAAAGTTACATTATCAGCTTTAATTGGAGGGTATTTTCATCCTTATCGGGGGATTAAAAAATTGGGCACTTTTTGTACATACTGTGCATTCAGAAAGTATTCAGATCCCTTCACCTTTTCCACATTTTGTTATGTTAGTCTTTTCCCCCTCAGTCTACACACAATACCCCATAATGACAAAGCAAAAACAGGTTTCTAGAAATGTTTGCAAATGTATTAAAAATAAAAAAAATAAAAATTAAATTTACGTAAGTATTCAGACCCTTTTCTCAGTACTTTTTGAAGAACCTTTGGCAGCGATTACAGCCTCAAGTCTTCTTGGGTATGAAGCTACAAGCTTGGCACACTAGTACTTGGGCAGTTACTCCCATTCTTCTCTGCAGATCCTCTCAAGCACTGTCAGGTTGGATGGGGAGCGTCGCTGCACAGCTATTTTCAGGTCTCTCCAGAGATGTTCGAACAAGTTCAAGTCCGGGCTCTGGCTGGGCCACTCAATGATCAATCAGAGACTTGTCCTAAAGCACTCCTGCATTGTCTTGGCTGTGTCCTTAGGGTTGTTGTCCTTTTCATCAAGGATCTCTCTGTACTTTTCTTCGTTCATCTTTCCCTCGATCCTGACTATTCTCCCAGTCCCTGCCACTGGAAAACATCCCCACAGCATGATGCTGCCACCAGATGTGACACTTGGCATTCAGGCCATCTTGGTTTTATCAGACCAGATAATCTTGTTTCTCATGGTCTGAGAGTCCTTTAGGTACCTTTTGGCAAACTCCAAGTGGGCTGTCATGTGCCTTTTACTGAGGAGTGGCTTTTGTCTGGCCACTATACCATAAAGGCCTGATTGGTAGAGTGCTGCAGAGATGGTTGTCCTTCTGGAAGGTTCTCCCATCTCCACAGAGGAACTCTGGAACTCTGCCAGACTTTGGGTTCCAAACTTCCACAGTAGCTGGCTCTAGGAAGAGTTGTGGTGATTCCAAACTTCTTCCATTTAAGAAAGATGGAGACCACTGTGTTCTTGGGGACCTTCAATGCTGCAGACATTTTTTGGTACTCTTCCCCAGATCTGTGCCTCGACACAATCTAGTCTGTGCTCTACGGACAATTCCTTCGACCTCAAGGCTTGGTTTTTTCTCTGACATGTACTGTCAACTGTGGGACCTTCATATTGACAGGTGTGTGCCTTCACAAATTATGTCCAATCAATTGAATTCACCACAGATGGACTCCAATCAAGTTGTAGAAACATCAAGGATGATCAATGTTAACAGGATGCACCTGAGCTCAATTTCGAGTCTCTCAATACTTATGTATATAAGGTATTTCTGTTTATTATCTTTAATACATACATCTATGTCATTATGGGGCATTGTGTGTTGATTGAGGATTTTTTAAATTGATTTAATCCATTTTAGAATAAGGCTGTAAAGTAACAATGTGAAAAAAGTCAAGGGGTCTTAATGCTTTCAGAATGCACTTTAGTCCCCCCATTTTCAGGGAGACAAAGTATTGGGACAAATTCATTTGTGTGTGTATTAAAGTAGTCAAAAGTTTAGTATTTGGTCGAATATTCCTACCACGCAATAACTATATCGAGCTACACATTTGTTTCAGATACATTTGTGCTCAATCGAAATCAATGGTAAATAATGTATTGTCATTATGGAGTCAATTTTATTGTAAATAAGAATAGAGTGTGTTTCTAAACACTTCTACATTAATGTGGATTCTACTATGATTTTATCATGAATAATGATGAGAGAAAGTTAGACACACATATCATACCCCCCAAAAATGCTAACCTCCCTTGTTATTGTAATGGTGAGAGGTTAGCATTTTGGGGGCGTTTGATATTTGTGCGTCTAACTTTCTCACTCATCATTATTCACGATTCAGTCAGGACTATCCATAATCAAGGTAGCATCCACATGATTGAATTAGTCCCAATACTTTTGGTCTCCTAAAAATTGGGGGACTATGTACAAAAAGTTATTTGGTTCAGTCAATATGGATGAAAATACCCTCAAATTAAAGCTGACAGTCTGCACTTTAACCTCAGTCATTTCATCATTTCAAATCCACATTTTGGAAGTACAGAGCTACAACAACAAACAATGTGTCACTCTCCCAATACTTTTGGAGTTCAATGTATATTCCTCATTGTTGATGGATGAGTCGTGTGTGGATGAATCTTTGAACATATTCCAATCAGTATTCCCCAAAAATTATCCAGATTCTGACATTTACCCATGTTTCTCCAAACGTCACATTTCAAAGTGTTTTTGAAACCCTGGCTTGACTCCTGCTCAGCATCGTTCCATTTCTCCAAAAATCACATTTCAAAGTAAGCTTTTGGATAGGGTTAAAACATTACGTTTAGGCAGTTAAGTTAAGGTTGAAACAAAAATAAATGTGTGTATACCACTGGGACTGAACACGTGATCTTAGGATCCGTAGTCATGTGATAACACCCATCTGTTACCCCAGTCCACAACACCCTAGCAAAACCCAAGCCTACTTGATGGTAATAGTGCTCACTGTTGCTGCTAGTGGCCGGTTTTGAAGGCATTTCCCTGCATTCTCAAGGCATGTACAGATGTCTAATTTTGAAGTCAATCTTGAACAAACTGCCTGGTTATTCATGAATGTAGCCATGTTTCTCTTCATTCTCACCGTTTCTTCTCAGAACAAAGGGAGAAGGCACAAAAGGTGCCCAACAGGAAACTATTTATCTGGAATAAAATAGCATATATAAAGACTTCAGTAGACTGAACATAAAAAAACATGTGCATTCTTTCACTGGCCTGCCTGTCCCTTAACCATGCGTCTTTGGTGTTAGCTTTCATTCAAATAAGCACACCAATTTTGAGTTGCAACTCTTTTCCTATTAATTCCTAGTACGTCACCCCTCTTCTCGTCACATTGCATATAGCCTTCTACAGCTTTTCACCAACAGCATATTATATATAATGAATAACCAATTTTTTGACTGGCAAATTCAGAGGGTGGGGTAGCTTTCAAGTAAGATTGACGATAGCAGAATTGCCCAGGCAGTCAGATTTCTACTTAGCCAGAGTTCATCCCAAAGTTACCACTGCAATTATCAAGAAACATCAGCTATCCTCTCCTGCATCAGCCACCTCTCCTGCAGTGTCAAAGGTCACTCCATTTACCATGAAGAAAAGGCAGTATCCAGAAGACGTTATCTGAAAGGTTAGGAGCAAAAACATTAAATGGGTAAAAAACACGTTAAAATTCCATCTATGGCTCTAAAAACCGAGCCGTAAAACTTGTTCTGTCTTTGAGATGACACTCACTTATGTGAACCAATCCCAAAGCTTTACAGAATTGCATTTACTCTGTTCTAGTCATCGCTTCAGAATTTCACTGGTCACTTTAAGTTTTCCTCATGTTTTGCACCAACCATTTAGATTGTTCTTGTCTGCTGCTAGGTTACTATTATAAATCAGATGACGATTTGCATAATATCTAACAAGGTGAGACAGGGTAGATTAAAAATAATATGAAATGTCAATTTGCTTTCTGGCCGAGGGACAGCCGATCACCTGCCCACTTTCTTTTGGTGTTTTTCAGAGTCAGTAGAAAGGCCTCTTTAGTATCCTAAGTTTTCATAACTGTGACCTTAATTGCCTACCGTCTGTAAGCTGTGTCTTAATGACCGTTCCACAAGTGTATGTTCATAAATTTTTTATGGTTCATTGAATAAGCATGGGAAACAGTGTTTAAACGCTTTACAATGAAGATCAGTGAAGTTATTTGGATTTGTATGAATGATCTTTTGCTGAGTTTATGAAGGACACTTAATCTGGGGGGTATACTACAGTACAAAGCAGGATCATTGAGTCAGCCAGCAAACGAGATTAACTTGGAATGGTCAATCAAATTGACTCAACAACCAAAAACAAATTTCTAAGTTTAGATTAATGAATGTTTCTAAATGAAACAGAAAATCAAGTTATTTTGGGTTGCTTATCAGAACTAGCTGGCTAATGCATTGATTCTGCTTTCTACCAAACACATCAGGTCTGATCTATACTTTGATCTTAGGCTGTTCTTGATCTTCATGCAGGTTCCTAGCACCCTCATGTTTTGCGTCTTACTTATTCTCTTTATCGCTCCTCTAGTGTCCATAGGAAAGGAGCCAATTTGGAATGCTAATGAGTTTGCACAGTGTATGCCAACCCTACCAAGTCACATTAGGCTAGGATGATTGAAACATCCAGCACAAAACCAGCATCTCCAGCACAAAAAGGTACATTTCTTGCATTTATTTTCTTAGAATGATGGATTTAAGAAACATCAGGACATCTTCAAGATAATTGCAAAACAGGCATGTGATAGTCTTTTGACCTATCAGCTCAATGAAAAACTGAAAACGTACTAAATAGCAAGAAAACTGTATGATTAATCTGACCGTGATTGTTTTCCCAAAACTTGCATTACAATTTTAGAACTTGTCATTAACTACTAGCTCCTCTAATTGTATTCTTTGTCCATCTAATTAGCTGTAAGGTGGGGGTTTTACAGCAGGCTGCAGCGTGTGGGAGGGTTGTGTCGAATTGCAGATCAGGGTCAGGTTGAACACTGATGAGCTAGGGGCATTCTGGCAAGACTGCACAGAATGAGAACGCTGCAGCGAGATGAAAGGCTCATCACGCTGTAGTAATCCTCCCCCTGCTCACCCATCACTACCTCTAGTTCCTCTCCCTCCCCCCTTTTCAGTCCTTCATCTGAACCCCTTTACAGTTACTCTAAGTCTGTTAGTCTCAGGGCTGAAACTCTGACTTTTCAGACTCACTGTTACATATCAGACACAATTCAGTGTGTGACCTGAAATAAAAAGGCAATGTTTATATGACCCCCTTTCAAACAGTCCCTTATTTGATACTTTCTTGCAAGTATACCACCTTTTCTACATCTCAGTGCAGAGCCGGCATCGGTGAGGGGTGGGAGTAGCCGAGGGGTACGCCGTTCTGGCCATAGCCTACTACTTGTATCTGTAATTACATTTACATCTCACATTTGTCATTTAGCAGACGCTTAGCAACGACTTAGTGCATTCATTTTAAGAGAGCTAGGTGAGACAACCATATTTCACAGTCATAGTAAGTGCATTTTTGGGGGGGGGGGGGGGATTTAGTAAAGATACTCTGAAGAGGTATGTTTTCAGAAGCTGGACAGGGACTCTACTGTTCTGACGTTAAGTCACATCTGTGGAACTTGTTCAGTTTGTCTAAATTGTTGAATCTTATGATCATACAAATATTTACACATGTTATGTTTGCTGAAAATAAACGCAGTTGAGAGTGAGAGGACGTTTGTTTTTGTTGCTGAGTTGATATGCAGAACATTACATTTACCCTCAGGTTGCATTGTATAGCCAAATCAATGATTACACCAGATAGGGCAAAGCCCTCTATTGTCCTGTGGTCATTGTTATAGGTACTGTATAGTGGTTGTCTATTGAGACAGAGTTTGAATAGAGAGTGTACAGTTTTATTTCCTGTGCCATTTGTCTGCTGGATTTGTCCAATAAATCCCAGGTTTGTCATAAACAGGTTTGGAGATGGCAGGCCAAGACAGACGAGGAAAAAGGTTTTTACTGCAAATCTCAGGGAGTACATAATAAAAATAATAAAAAAACACCATTCAAACAAACACACCAAACTCAGTCCTAGAGAAGACTGTTCGTCCATGCTGCTGGAGGGTCGTCAAGATGGCCGCTGCCACCACCCGTCGATCAACCATCCGCCATTGGTTCGTTCGTCGGTAGTCGTTCCTCGTCATCATCAAGCGACTGGCACCCAGCCCATGGTTCGGACAATTACAGGCCACAGATGGGGGAGAAAAAAACATGCATGAGCAGGGAGCTTCTGAAGAGAAGTAGTTAACCACACATGCTTGGGTCCCCATCATCGGTGGCTAGGTGTGGCAGTTCGATGTTGGCATTCTCAGCAACCCACCAAGAGTGAACTGGAACCCTCATTTAAGGTGCTCAGGTAGTTAGTTGATTAGGCCCAGGTGTGGCAGACCTGGGCCAACGCCCGTCTCCAAGAAGACCAGCCAATGAGGAGTCTATAATCAATCTATCAATTAGGAAACACGAGGGAGAAACACAGCAACCATAGACATAGAGAATCATGCAAAATTAGAATAAGGCATGCAAAATATGTTAAATAAAAGACTGCAAAATCAAAATAATGAATAAATACTCCAATGGTGGGGGCAACACGTGACACTACTCTCTCATGTAATTTATTACAGTAGCTATAACGAAGAAAGTAGAGCAGGTTATCTCACGATATCTCAGCAGCACATGGAGATGACTGAAGAATTTACATATCAAACAAACTCCCAATGTACCAAGGATGTCCGTTTACTGCCTGTAGACATTGAAGCTCTGCACTTTCTCCCTTCTTTGAAAAAAAGTTTAGAATACCTCATATATGATTCTCTTTTTTTTAAGAGGGTAGTATTGGTGTACTGATATAAATTAGTTTAACAGACTTTCAAAGCAAAACATTTAGTCTTATTTTGATGGCTCCTAAATGACCTGTTATCCACCTTGTAAAAGCTGTATGAGAGGAGGAGACCATAAATACAATGATTCTCATCTCTAGCCCAGTTAGCTATCATTCATTTTCCCATTAGACTGCTCTGCAAGCGTTATGTCAAAATGTGTTCGTTACGCACCAAATACGGAGTTTCGGCATAGCAACTAATTTACTGCCGCACTTCCAAAAAAGGTCTAAATAAAAATGTACCCCCAAAATAATTAAATAATGCCTTGTCTCAAAAGAATGTATTGTTTTTGACCAAGTGTGCATGTGTCAAATACACCTCTCTGGAAAGATCACTGTATAGATCTACCCTACAGTACATTGTCTACCTAATCTACTTACATGAAATATTATTGCATTCCGTGTAGAGCGTGTGAAACAACAGGTTGACATAACATTCATACACTGTTGTAGGTGATGAAATCAATGATCTTACGGGATACTGTACTGCTGCTGGATCAGCCGACCTGTGCGTGGCAGTAATGAGTGATTTTATTGGAGGTGCCGAAGGGGTGGATTTGGCACATGCACACTTGGTCAAAAAACATACATTCTTTCCAGACAAGACATTTTGTTTGTTGCTTGTACATTTTTATTTAGACCTTTTTTGGAAGTACATACCGGGCGTGACGGTGGTAAAGGACGATAGCTGCTTAACGAATATCCATATTTTGTGAGTAACGAACGTATTTTCATAATGCTTGCAAAGCTGTCTAATCGGGAAAATGAATGGTAGCTAACTGGGCTAGAGATGAGACTCATCATATTCATCCCCGCCGCCTCTGCCCAGATACTGGTTCATATGAGAGTGTGAAATGTTATCATGATCATCACACTCCTACTTTAGGTACACTCTGCTGTACCTCAACTTTGACATCAACCCCCCACGACATCCCCTATACCTTAATCGGACACCCTCGCATCCTCATCTCATAAATCATTTACAGAGAAAATGAAAAGGGCTGAGAGAGATCTCATTGTGTCTCCTGTCAATGTACACATCTCAAATGGTCCTATCGAGGGTTGGAGTAGCATGACACACTGGGTTGAGGATAACAATCAACTACTCTGGGAGATAAGACTAGAGAAGGAGTGGGTTTTCTGCTATTCATTTCCTGATCTGTGTATCCGTGTCTTTGATCCTGCAGTCAGAATAATCTGGAGAATCAGCAGAAAGCACTAAAGATATCTCTATTGCCCAAATGCAAACTGGGACATGTGTAAAGGGTGATGCAATCCATCTGCTCCCGCCCATCTCCCCCTCTGTGTCTGTGTCTGAACTCCCATAGTTCTCCCTCTGTCTTTGTCTTTTCTGTCTGTATCTCTCTCTTTCTGTCTTTTTCTTTCTCTGTCTTAACTCTCTGTCTCTCTCACTTGTGACATTGAGAGACACAATGTATTACTACCCTGTCCCTTGTGCTTCTCAGTTCAAAGTAGGCCTTGCTATTGGATCAAATGTAGCTGGCTGAGTAAATTAGATGACGGCTTCCCTGGTCATCCCTGGTGTTGTGTGGTAGTGTGACATGTTGATGCGTGATTTAAGGTGTTCTCTTACCACTTAGACAAAGGTCCAGGGCAGAGACTAGGCGAGCTAATTGCCAGGTTCTTAAATGGAAAAGTGTTGGCTGTTCTACCAGACAATATTAACTCTGACAGGACCTCATTGAGCATTGTGATGAGTTCATAGTCAGGCCGGTGTCCATATATCCCAGCAATGGCCAAAAAACATACTGATTTGAGCATTGGAGCAAAAAAGCAGAATGCATAACTGGCAGGCCCCGGCAGTCTCTGAGACTTTAACGATGATGGATTTAGTGAAAAGCCATCCATGTCTCTCTCTATGATGCGCTGTCAGATTGACTCATGGGACCTCTTTGATGAGCCACAATACATCATCACGGGAAATTCACCTGACTGAACGCTCAACATTGTGGGGAAAACAGAAAAAGGGGTCGACTGGCAAACCAATTTTCATTCTGAATGAATTGTTCCGAGGCGGGAGACGTGATGAAGATTAAATACATTGGAGACAGCTGTGTTTCTCTTTAGTGAGAAGGTCCCCCAATCCACCCCTAGCAAAGTCTGTATGAAGACAGTGGTGTGTTGCTTATCTCTGCTAGAATGATACGTAGCATTTGTTTCACTGGAGAACTACTGGATATGTTAATAAGCATCTGTCGGCTCCATAACCCTCGCGTCTCATTTAGCAGTGGATTTGTCATTGAGCAGCACCTCACAAAGCTCCAGAGGAGAAATAATGAGGTCTTTGGCTACATTTTTTTGTCAACTTGTACATCATATACTAGGCGTTGACGTGAAAAGGTTATTTTGTTTTTGCTGGGACTCATAATAGAAATGGGGAAACTGTTCTGTTCACAGCAGAAAGTGTTCTGTGTTCACAATCCACTCTCTCAGGGTGAATGGAAGAGCAGTCCCTTCTCACTGTACTGAACCTCTAGTACATGAGCAATGGCCTCAATTATCATGAAAAGACGCCTACATTATTTCTGCTTGACCTTCTAGTAACCCTTCCTTTTCACATACTTATTTCATATCCGGATGTGTATTGTCTCTAAGAAATATGCCAAAACAACCTCCACTCTAGACTCACATTTGTATTCTCCCAAGGGCTGTGTGGTGAAAGTCAATCCAATGGAATTGCCCTCTCCTCTCTCTCCTTCCCTCTCTCTGCCCTCTCTTTTTCTGAACCACATTCTGCCCAAAAAGGAAACTATTCTGCCAGAAACAGCAGCACTCCGATTGCCCCCAGGACCCTACCTGAAGCACAAGTCTTATATAGAGGATACATAGTTTGTATACTTTGAGTTTATGAGCACCGGGGAGCAGGGTCACCTGTGAAGTTGATGTGAATCTCATGGCTGGGGAAAACAGTGATACATCTAGATAGTTACTAGCAATGGGTAGAATGAGGGATGGATGAATTTAGTTTGTTATGGACCATATACCTTTGGTTAAGATTTAGACACACCAAATGGCAAAACGTTTTGTCAATCTAACTATAATCTCAGGAAAAAATCAAATCATCCTGAATTGACATCTGGTGCCAGTATTATTTAGCTTCAAGCATGATGAAGTGATTTGGGAGTTTGGAGCTTGGCGTGTATCACACTGTGATCAATGTTATTGAATCAGGGTTCAGAAAATAAAATGTTTTATACATTCTGATTGAGGCAGGCTAGACATAAACACACAGAAGCCAATTATCTTGAAGAATGTAGTTGACCTAGTTTGCAGTAAGGTGATTTTAATCTTTGTGTGTACCAGTGTCCACGCAAAATGTCATTTTGGGAATGAATAAAAAAAGTATATAGTAAGCTCTATTAAACATTTTAATGAGTGTTCTTTTAGCTTTTTGAATCCCAATATTGTTTAATTAACAATTTTCTGTCTAGTGAGGAAATATTGGAAGTCTAGAAACAAAACGAATGATAGGGGTTGTCAAAATCACACTGTTCAACATCAAATCCATCACATGTAGGCTACCCAGGGGTTTTCAGTTCACAAGTACTCACAAAAGGAGCTGCACGAACATTGACACATTTCCTTGCTCTTTATTCTACTCTCTATCAGTGGAGTTCAGATTTGTCTAGGGAGTAAGAATTTGGTATGAGACGTTTCTGTGTCATTTACAAATATTATTATGTTTACTCATGTAATGGAACAAGTTTTATTGTGTTAAATAGCCATCACTAGCCGGCTACCACTTAGAGGCTGCTGCCTTATATACATGGACACGGAATCACTGGCCACGTTAATAATGGAACACTAGTCACTTTAATCATGTTTACATACTGCTTTACTCATCTCATATGTATATACTGTATTCTATTTTACTGTATTTTATTCAATGCCACTCTGACAATGCTCGTACTAATATTTAAGTATTTCTTAATTCCATTATTTTACTTATAGATTGGTGTATTGTTGTGAATTGTTAGATACTACTGCACTGTTGGAGCCAGGAAGACAAGCATTTCGCTACACCCTCAATAACATCTGCAAAATATATGTATGTGTAAAGTAAAATGTGATTGGATTTGATGTGCTTCATTTTAAAAAGTTATTTGGCCACTTTAGTTTTGTTTTGATTTATAATGGACCATTATCCTGCACCCGTCTCGAAACAGGCACAGTGGAAAAATTACATGTCATCTATGCACGTAAATAACGAATGGAGGATGTGTTTCCTGTGGTTCATTTTCATGCCAGCCAGGTAGGCTATACTTCTGTTGTAAAGATAAGCAATGTGCTTAATATTAGGAAAGTTTAAAAATAAATATAGTAGGCCTAGCCTATAGAAAGCTGATGGGATCCATCTCTTTTTAATAGAGTCCATCACTCTGTTTTCTCACGCAATTACACAGCCTTTAGAAATGTTGTGCAACATGAGCTCATGTGCTCTTATGAAGTGTTTGATACATTGTTCGATTACATTTGCATTGATGTCAGCGTGATTAGAGGGACAATAGAGTGAGTATCAGGCAGTTAGCAAGTTTTGTAGGCTACTAATGACCACCAGGAGTATCAGAGCTTGGAGAAGCCTAATTACCGGGATTAAATGGTCACGTGGAATTTGACTGCCATTGTGACTAGTGACCTCCGGTGTGGCGGTAATACGGTCTCCACAACAGCCCTAGTCACACATTGTATTGCAGCCATCTGTGGCTAGACCGATGAAGTTATCAATGGGCAATTTACTGTAATCAAGAAACTTGAACAAGGCATTGCCAATAGTCAGTGAATTACCAGCTGGAATGTTGATTATTCCTCCAAATGTGCTTGCTGCAGTATCTTATCACCACACACAGTTGCTTCTTGGGTGTGACATCAGTAATAATCGTCAATAATAATCAAATGACTAAGACTCATTCCCAATGTCCTTTATTAGCTCCTCATCTACTGCAGGCTCTATAACTGCATTTCTGAGGGCTGTGCATTTTGTTCTGTGGATATTGATTCCTTTCTTTGCATGTCTTCAACAACACATCCCAGGTGATTTACAGTTGCAATGCTGGAGTGGCATGCAATATGTGCAGCCATCTGTAACTATGATTGTTAAACTGTGTTATTCTCTCTTACAAATGTTGTTCCTGTATCAAACAATGTTCTTGCATTAGAAAATAGAGCAGCATTTCTCTGTTTGTGCATGAGAAATAAGATCGGCATGGTGGGCTCGCATTTCTGATTTGCAATACCTACAGTAAGCTTTTCTGTCATCTGGGATGCTCTTAATCCATTCCATTATACCCCGTTTTCTTTCCCAGTGTTTGCAAAGTGGTGCCCATATTTTGCCCATTTACCTGGCCTTCTGATAGTAGAATTCTGTCTAACCAGTAAAATCGGTTGATTTCTCTGTCCTCACCTTTGAGCCACTGCACGTTGCTCTCTCTCTCCTCTGACTTCAACTTTCTGCCCATTGTTAGATTGCTAGCTACATACCTAAAGAGAAAGGACATTGTTCAATCCTCTCTCCCCCTCTCTCTCTGAAACTGTTGGGTGATTCTTTCTCAGTTTCTCTCCCTTGCTGTAATGACTGGGGGCGGTCAGGATACAAAGGTAATAATTTTGAGGGAGAAGTATGTAGCTAGCTAGTTGTTTGTTGTGTAATCTCACATCACCTGTCATGATGTACGCACATGCTGCTCTCCTCTCACTGATGTGACTCAGCTGAGCTGCCTGCTGCAGCAGACGCGCTCTCTGTCTCAACAGTAACACACACACACACACACCCTCTGGCCCGCCCCTCCCTTCCAATGACTGTATATGAAGCTCCTTCCCTGCCATCACTCACTCATTCAGCAACAGCAGCCTGCCTGACTATCGGTCAGCAGCATCAGGTCACAGTGAAATTAGTAGATAATAAAAAAAGGTAAATGCTATGGCGGCCGTGGTGTAATTTAGAAGCAGCCAAAAACCCGCGACCAATACATTTTTCACCCTCTACATAGTTTTCAAAGTAGCCCAATTCCCGGAAAAAACGCAAACTTGGCAACCCTGTCAGCAGATACTCTCAACCGGAAATTACATCACAGTGATGTGTATTCCAATTTAGCAATGAGGAATGGGACATTCTGCAAAGTGAGTTGCTTTTCCTCAGCCATCAATCATCCATCAAGCTGTCACACTGAGCACAGGGAGGAGGGGTTGTGCTGACACATTTAAAAGCTGCATTTCAACACGGGACTTCTAATTGGCAGGAAATTAGACAATGACCTACAGTGCATGAAATTAAGGTCACACAATGTCCTTTTTGTATTTCCTAATTAATTTCCAAATTCCGAGCAAGGCAAGTGAACCTGTCCGTCCACACTGATAGATTGTGCATAGACATGGATGGCTCATACCTACATTTGTACAGTGCCTCTTCCTCCTGCCTCCTGTCTAATGTGATTGTTACCATAGTGGTGTGGTAATCCTCTCCTCCTTTCCTGGGGCCCAAGCTATTTCATGGTAAAAGAGAATCTCAAATGCCAACCCAGCGCTTTCAATCAACTGTGGAGCCCAATTTCAGAGTGCAGCAAAAATGACACTTCTGAGGAAAAAATAAAAAAGAAAGATGACCTGATTCATTTTCTGATTGGTGGTCCTTCATCAGCACCTGTGTAATAAGCAAGATAAACATTTAAAGCTACTCTCGGCCTGAATAGTGGTTTTGCTACGCGGTTTGAACTTTGAGGAAAAAATGTGACCTGGGCTTGCCAATCAAAAAGCATAATTATTAATAGATCCTTATCACAGCCAGTGGAGGCTCCTAAGAGGAGGAAGGGAAGGACCATTCTCCTCAGTCAATTTCATAAAAATACAATTGTAAAACAATTAAAAAGTATCAAACTATAATAAATATATGTCACCAAGTATTTGATTAAAACACACTGTTTTGCAATGAAGGTCTACAGTAGCCTCAACAGCACTCTGTAGGGTAGCACCATGGTGTAACCGGAGGACAGCTAGCTTCCATCCTCCTCTGGGTACACTGACTTCAATACAAAAACTAGGAGGCTAATGGTTCTCACCCCCTTCCAGACTTACACAGTAATTATGACAACTTCCGAAGTACGTCCTACAACCTATCAGAGATCTTTCAGCATGAACTGACATGTTGTCCACCCAATCAAATGATCAGAGAATGAATCTCGTACTGAAAGTATAAGCTACAGCTAGCTAGCACCGCTGTGCTTAAAATGTGGTGAGTAGTTGACTCAAAGATAGAGAAAGACAATAATTGAACAGTTAACAAATTAATTTCTTCAAAAATTAAGGAGAGCAAGAGAGAGTTATATCAACATTTTTTATTTCACTTTCACTTGCTTAGCTAGAAAATACAGCTAGCTAAGGTTTAGCTACTCAAACAACCATGCTAGCCTGCAACACTGGAACTCTTCCAAGTCAAGGTAAGCTTTTGGTTTTACTAATTTATTGCCACCAGGGCCTACTGGTGTAACTGCTAAACTGCTTACTGACTATACACGGTAACGTTACTGCATGATTGTAGCAGGTTTACTAACACGTTAGTTCTATTAGCTATGTTGACTATGACATTACTTTTGATAAAATGGAAAAAGAGGGGATCTGGGCCTGTTCCCGGCAAAGCAGTATATCATTCATGTCGGGCTCGTCGGACTCGTTAAAGGAAAAAAATAATTCTGCCAGTCTGTGGTGAGTAATCGCAGTTCTGATGTCCAGAAGTTATTTTCGGTCATAAGAGACGGTAGCAGCAACATTATGTACAAAATTGGTTAAAAAAAATTAATTAAAAAAACATAATTGGTGAGGAAAACGTAAAGCCTTGTTCTCCGGCGCCATCTTCAAATATACCTGAATTTGTCCAATAAAAACTCTAATTTGCAACTGTTGGATTAATGATTACACCCTAGATCAGCTAGAGTGTGCAAGGTGGTATTGAATGTGTCACTGTCAAATTTCTTTCTCGACTTATGTGCACCTACGTTGTAAACTTTCATTCATAGGCGAGGTTGGGTATAGGGAAAATTTGAGTATCATGTTGTAGATGTTACATTGAACTGGGTCATTGGAATGAATGACAGTCATCCAATATGCTGTAAAAGAAATAAGGCCATACTCATGAAGAAAAAATATCATCCTCCCTCATAATAAATGGCACCAACCTCAGCGTATTGTGGTTGCAAATGTCAGTTACAATACATGTGTGCTGAATATCCAAATGGCTATGTACTGTTTGTACAAGTCTTAATTTCTCCAACTGATCAATTCGGATTGATAATGGCATGTAGCCTTTTTTAAATTAGAAATTTGATCCCCTTTTCTCCCCAATTTCGACGCTAGGCCAATTTTGCGTCGCCCCATGGACCTCCCGGTCGTGCCGGCTGCGACAGAGCCTGGGCTCAAACCCAGAGTCTCTGGTGGCACAGCTAGCACTGCGATGCAGTGCCCTAGACCATTAAGCCACCCGGGAGGCCCATCTGCAGACCAAATCACCCTCCAGTGGCCTCGAATGGAATTCTATTAATATCTTTAATAATTTCAGCCTTTTTTTTGTCGCTGAAAATCCGGTGTTTCTATGTCAAATGGTTTTGTTATATTTCAGTCTTCTGTGATGTGTATAAAGTGTAATATTGCGATGCAAACTCAAAATGTAACACATTTCAACTCTACATCTGACATGGTACAGGTGTCTTCTTTTTTAAAGCCCAGAACTATGTGTGTGAGGTGTATACTTTTGTTTCAAAGTACCAAGACTACCAATAAACACGCTGTGTGACCCAGATTTCACCCACTGCAGTAAAAGGTTAATGTCCTTTGATCATGTAAAACGACATGCAATGAATTTTATAAGAGTAAAATTTGCATTGATTTCAAATATGTGCAGATGAAGGAAATGGCAGTGGAAAAAGTAAAAGTACAAAGTAATAATTTTGCACACCCAATTTTTCAGTTTTTGATTTGTTAAAAAAGTTTGAAATATCCAATAAATGTCGTTCCACTTCATGATTGTGTCCCACTTGTTGTTGATTCTTCACAAAAAAATACAGTTTTGTATCATTATGTTTGAAGCCTGAAATGTGGCAAAAGGTCACAAAGTTCAAGGGGGCCGAATACTTTCGCAAGGCACCTTATATGGCTAAGGTGTAGGTCTTGGCTGATTTCTTTTGATTTTCCTATGATGTCAAGTAAAGAGGCACTGAGTTTGAAGGTAGGCCTTGAAATACATCCCACAGGTACACCTCCAATTGACTCAAATTATGTCAATTAGTCTATCAGTAGCTTCTAAAGCCATGACATAATTTTCATGAATTTTCCAAGCTGTTTAAAGGCACTGTTAGCTTAGTGTATGTAAACTTCTGACCCACTGGAATTGTGACACAGTGAGTTATAAGTGAAATAATCTGTCTCTAAACAATTGTTGGAAAAATTACTTCTGTCATGCACAAGCTATAGTTTGTTAACAAGACATTTGTGGAGTGGTTGAAAAACGTGTTTTAATGACTCCAACCTAAGTGTATGTAAACTTACGACTTCAACTGTAAGTATCAAAAAGTATAAATTATTTCAAATTCCTTATAATAAGCAAACCAGACAGCACAATTTTCTTGATTTTTTTTAGACATCAATTAAAATGCCAGATCAGAGGCAATAAGGTTGGCCGGAGATGTTATCTTGTTATGTCAGTGAATTTGACCATTTTCCTGTCCTGCTAAATATTCTAAATGTAAATGAGTACTTTTGCATCGCAGGGAAAATGTATGGAGTATTTTGTTTTAGGAATGTAGTGACGTAAAAGCAAACCATTTCAAAAATATAAATAGTAAAGTTAAGTACAGGTACCCCCAAAAACAACTTAAGTAGTACTTTAAAGTATTTTTACTTAAGTACTTTACACCACTGATTAAAAAGTAGGCCTAATGATACAATTGATGCATTTTCCATTGGTAAGGAGCAGCATGTTGTCTATATGTTTATTTTACTTTCATTATATAGGCCTAAATCATAATTATATTGCAGGAGATCGCTCCTTTTATCACAATGAATATGAACACTTCTATAAAATCACCTTGAACATAATGCACTCAAAATAAAAGGTCAGTAGTAGTTGTCTAACAAGACCAAGAATCAACACAGAAAAGTAACAAGAAACGCCTTAATAAATAGTTGTCGCCACCGTGTGGTAGAAAATGGCATCACCCTCACGTTAATTGGCTTCCGAAGGTTACTAGCTTAACAGCACAATTACATCACTAAATATTCATAACATTCATAACATCACCACATACAACTAACAAACAGTAACGCCAGTGCGCCTCCACGGCCCTGTGTATCCGGTGCCTCGGCCAAGGAAGAGGCCGCCTGTATGTCTCCCCAACCTGGTGAGTCCTGTGCCTGCTCCCAGAACTAAGCCTCCCTCCTGTCTGGAGCTGCCAGAGCCGCCCTCCTGTCTGGAGCTGCCAGAGCCACCCTCCTGTCCAGAGCTGCAGAGCCGCCCTCCTGTCCAGAGGCGCCAGAGCCGCCCGTCAGTCCAGAGCCACCCCTCACTCCGGAGCCGCCAGAGCCGCCCTTCACTCCGTAGCCTCCAGAGCTGGCCTTCACTCCGGAGCCGCCAGAGCCGCCCTTAACTCCGGAGCTGCCAGAATCGCAGCCCCTCAGTCCAGAGGCGCCCCTCAGTCCAGAGGCGCCCTCTACGAGGTTCTTCAGTCCGGGGCCCGCTGCGAGGGTCCCCGCTCCAGAGGCGCTACCTAAGTGGGCCAAGACTGAGGTCCACGTCCCGCACCCGAGCTGCCGCCATAAAGAAGGCCCACCGGGACCCTCCCCTTTAGAGTCAGGTTTTGCAGCCGGAGTCCACACCTTTGGGGGGTGGGGTACTGTCACGCCCTGGCCATAGAGAGGCTTTTTATTCTCTATTTTGGTTAGGTCAGGGTGTGACTAGGGTGGGCATTCTATGTTCTTTTTTCTAGGTTTTTGTATTTCTTTGTTTTTGGCCGGGTATGGTCCTCAATCAGGGACAGCTGTCTGTCGTTGTCTCTGATTGATCACCATACTTAGGTAGCCTTTTCCCACCTGTGTTTTGTGGGTAATTATTTTCCCGTGTGTGTTTGTGTGCACCTCGGTTGCGTCACGGTCTTTGCTGTTTACCTGTTTGTTTTTTTGGTTGTTTCGGTTTCACTTTCATTAAACGATGTGGAACTACATGCACACTGCGCCTTGTTCGATTTATGACAGGGAGTTTGAGGATAGCGAGCGGGACACTAACATAAGGACAACTCAGAGTATGCTATTCTGTTCTTCTGAAATTTGAATTTTCTTCATATGATGTTTCTTTAGACCCGTCTAAAATAAATAATGTATTTATTGTGAAGTTGTAGGTTATATTACATGAATTTATTAGTCTTTTTAAAATATAGATGTTCCAAGGGTCTGCATCAGTGGTGTGTAGGCCAGTGTGGAAGCCAGGAGATGCTAAATGTGTTTATGTTAGTTAATGGTCAATTACCGTGAGGCCGACATTCTCACGGTAATCACCGACAATCACCAGCTGACAAATTGTTTTGTGACCCCCGCAGCCCACAGTGTGGCAAAAACAATTCTGTCCTGACAAGACTTCAAGCACAGAATCTGAATATCGTCTACATTAAACGTGTGTGTCATTACCGACAACTCTGTGCCTCCAAAGCAATGAATGTTCTTCCAAATATTGAATATACTGTATGGTTTCACACACACATACATGGTTGTCCAATGCCACCCAGCGACTCTCGAAATATGAGGACATATACACCACCATCAGTGTTGATGAAGCCCCTCTGAAGATATTAAAACTCTCTGGCACCAGATGGCTTGTAATCAGTGAGTATGTCAATCGGATACTTTGACAGTATGCTGAGCTGAAACTGCACTGTCAGATCACCGAAGACAGTGAGAGATAATATGTGGCAGAGCTACTTTACCAGATGTACACTGACCCAGCCAACTTTGTGGACCTGACGTTTCTGCAGACAATTTTGGGGGAGAGTTGAACCGGATCAACAAACTTTTCCAGCAAGACTCAGCCAATCCAGGAAAACTCTTATCTGATCTAATTACCTTCTACTGCTCTCTTGTGGAGCAAGTCATGGCGCCACAAGAATTCCACACCTGGAGCGAACTCATGGAATTCGACCTGACAGATGAGTATCGCCTGCCGCACAAGGCCGTGGACTTCGGGGTTCAGTTCTGCCTTGCCCTCTCTGAAGCCAGAGGGATAGACCCACAAATAGTACAGGACATGAAAAGCTGGTGCATAGACTACATGGTAGTTCTGACAAGGGAGATCAAGAAGAGACTTCTGGATAACAACAAACAACTGGAGGCACTCAAGTCTCTCTCCCTGAGCATTGTGCTCCGTCACATCTAGATTATTTTCTCCTTCTTCCCTCTCTTCAAAGAAGATCCTGGAAAGGCTGACCGACAGTGGAGAGTGATCCACACTCAAGAATGGACCAACAAAGAAGACAGTAAAATAGAAGGGTTCTGGTTAGAGGTGGCTAAACATACTGATGCTGTGGGGGAGAAAGATTTTCAGGAACTTGGAAATGTTGCTCTCTCCGTGCTTTCTTTGCAATTCAGCAATGTTGTTGTTGAATGTACCTTCTCCCAGATGGCATTGATTAAAAAAACAAGCTGAGAAACAGAATGCAGGAAAGATCCCATGAGAACATCATGAGAGTCCGAGCCCACATGCAAAGGAACAACATGTACTGCCACAAATTCAGGCCATCAGCAAGGATGCTCTCATTTTTCACCACTGACATCTACTCAGCACAGCAGGCTGAGGTAGATGAGGACAACCCTCTTATATTAAAGAAGAGAGGAAACAGACTGTAAACAGTTCCATTTAATTTGAATAGTTTGGATCTATGGAACAAAAAAGGACAGAGAGAGACAGACCGAGTGGCAGTTCACAGCAGGAGGAGAGTGCTCTGTATATAGGCAGGGAGTTTGATAAACACAAGAAAAAGCAGGGTGAGTAACTTAAAAGCTTTATTTTTTGGTCTGCACACACGGACACTTCCTTCAGTCATCTGTCTGTAAAGTTTAATTCTCCCTGTTTCTCTAACCCATCCCTCATTATATCTCTGTTCCTCTACTTCCTGTCTCTGTTATGTAGTGATGGGGAATGGCAGCAGCACCAACTTGTATGGGGAGCATCAGCATGTACCTTGTTTGGCCCCCACTGGCTGGAACCATGTTGCTGAGTGACCCCTAAAGTCCAAGAAATGGCTTCAACCTGGTAGTGGGGCTCCTGGTTGGCCTAACCCAGCACTTTGTGGGTGAGCAGAACACACACACACACACACACACACACACACACACACACACACACACACACACACACACACACACACACACACACACACACATACACACACACACACTTCCTTCAGTCATCTGTCTGTAAAGTCTCATTCCCCCTGTTTATCTAACTCATCCCTCATTATATCTCTGTCTCTTCTTCTAGTCTCTGTAGAGCAACATATAGGGAATGGCAGCAGCAGCACCAACTTGCATGGGGATCACCTCATCCTCTAGATGGAGGGGTACTTATCTCTAACTCCATTACTGACTATCAAATATAGTAGTGGTGGACTGATTAACAGATGAATATACACAACCCTCATGTACTGGATCTCCTCTCTCATTAATTGACATTTATTGTGAATTAAAAGTAGCCCAAAAAATCAAGCTGTTGGGGCTTTTAGATTTTTATACTCCAGTTTAAAGGAATATGATAATTTTAGAGCAATGTAACTTGTATTAACACTATTTCACAGTGATTAACATTATGTTAGCACCATGTCAGACGAATGTTTTCTGAAAAAATCATACCTCTTCACCATTCACTATCAATCACTTCTATAGTTCAGATTAAATCATTTGGTGTGATGAACCAATTACAATGGGAGAAGTGCAGAGAAACAATTTGACCATGGGTATTTAGATTGTCGTTATGGAGATGACTATTGTATAAATGTGTGAACTCCTCTCTTGCTGCTGAAAAAAAAATGGGCTAGTTTTCAGACCTTGTGGGCAGGTTTTGAGTGGTCATTGGGCTAGAAATGTTAGCTTGACCTTTCAACACTGTCTTCTGACGTCGTGCTTGACTACCACTTCTCCCTGGTACCTGTTTAGTAACAGTGTTTACTCGTCGTCGTTCAGTAAGCGTTTGTTTTGTCTACATTTCGGGCTGTTATTTTTGTCCACTTTTAGGCCTGCTGGAGTTTTGTGACTCTTACGACCTTGGATATTAGTGCTCAAGCTAATATACCGCCAGCAAGCTCTATGGCATCTCCCATGAAACACTTCTCTCCCTGGCTCTCACTCTGGTAACCCAGCCTCCACTTTTTTTGCCATCACGTAAGCCCCAGACGTCAAACTCATTGAGTGAGTTTCATCTCTCTTTACTTTTGCTCTTCTGGCGAAGGTGGTGTTTCAGATGTGTTTTTGACTGTGGGATCTGGTGCTAACTGGTGAAAAGTAGATTAGTTGGGCTCTGGCTTGCTGCTTTGCCAACCATAGTAGTCTGTGTGTGGATTTACTGAGGTTTGATTGGATCTAAATCACTGTCATACACCTCTCGGTTCCTCCTGTTTGCTCTGACCTGGATTACTATGGTTAACTCCTCCCTGTTTTTTCCAGACCAAATACTATTCCCCCCATTAATCTTTGGCGTCTGAATAATAACTATCGTCTCGCCTCCGATGTACGTATCCCTGTCCGCTAATCAAGCTTCCTACGTAGATGCCGCTACCTGCATCGTGGCTCACGTTGCAACTGGTCTGTCAAGTATACTACTGGCAGCCACATTAACATTCTATGGTCTCACTCCACCCTGCTCCCAATCCATAATATTGTACTGATCTCATACTGTAAACCATGACTCCCTACGCCCCCTTCACCCTACCACTATCCATAAACTCACCTCTGTCTCACAATACTAACTTTGCTCTCCTCAACACTTGATCAATGAACCAACAAAGTCCCCTTGCTCCATGAACTAATATCTGACAACAAGCTTGACTTTTCTCTCCTAACTGAAACTTAGCAACAACCTGGGGATTTATTTTCTTTTAACCATGCTACTCTAGCTGGTTATGGCTACCTGTGTCACCAACGCTCCACCAGCCATGGTGGCGGTCTCGCTGTATTGTACAACCCGAAATCAAAATAACTGAACTTTCTCTCAATGAACACTTACCTTGTGTACCACCCTCCTAAAGCTAAGGAATTATTCCTGTCTGAACGATCTGAACTACTCACCATTGCTGTACCACTCTCCTCCTGCTTACCGTTGCTTGAAGATATGAATATTCACATGGACTCATCAAACTGAAAACTTGCCTCTTGATTGCTGCTCATTGCTGTTCTGGACTGTTTCAATATTACCCAACATGTACATTTTACCAGTCACATCAAGGGACTCATACTAGACCTTGTCTGTTCTATTGGCCTCAACCTCATATTTCCCCCTCCCTGTTCCCACTGTCTGACCACAAGATCCTTAATTTCTCTCTTACCTCACACTCACTCATACTCATACTCATCCTTATGCAACATCAAAGCTGTTGACCTTGTCCAACTCTCTGATGCCATCTGCTCTGCCCTGCCCCGCCCCTTGACCACGCCCCCAATTCACCTGATGAACTAGCTGCCCAATTCAAATCTGCTCTACCTCCCTCAAATCTCTGGCTCCCCTCCAAACTAAACCTGTCTCCTTCTCCTCCCCCTGGTTTACCCCTAAGCTCTGCTCCCTGAAGCAAACTGGCCGTCACCTGGAGTGCCTGAGCAATTCTGGGCTCAATGTTCACGCTGAGGCCTACAAACTCCACCTCTACAAAGATGCCCTCAGTGTCTGGGCTCAATGTCCACACTGAGGCCTACAAACTCCACCTCTGCAGAGATGCCGTCAGTGTCTGGGCTCAATGTCCACACTGAGGCCTATAAACTCCACCTCTACAGAGATGCCCTCAGTGCCGCAAGGTCCACCTACTTCTCCAATATCATCAACAGCTCCAATAAGAACTCCCGGAACCTGTTCTCCACTGTCAGCAAACTAACTTCTCTACTCCCTCCACTGAACTCTGCAACTCCTTCCTTCAGTTTTTCAAGGACAAGATCACTAAAATAAACTCATCACTGACTCAATCTCCCTCAGCTACCTATCGCCCTGTCAACCTCCCAACCGTCACACCTGAAACCCGCTCTCTGAATTTTCCCCCATTGACTCTCCCTATATCTCAAAACTCATCATGTTATCCAAGACTACAACCTTCTCCCTGGATCCTCTCTGCACTGTTCTCATCAAAGCCTGACTGCTCTCTGTCCATATATCACACACATCGTCAACCTCTCCCTCACTCACGGAACCATCCCCTCCAATCACCATACTCAATAACTTCCACCACATTTCCAACTTCCCCTTCCTTGCCAAGACTCTGGAATGCACTGTTGCCTCCCAATTACAAACCGGCTAATACACAACTTGTACAAGCTCCTCCAGTCTGGTTTCCAGCCCCCTCCACAGTACTGAAACTGCACTCCTCAAAAGTTATCAATGACCTCTTCACCTTTGCTGAAGCTGCTACCCTCAACATCCTGATTTCTCCTGGACCTGAGTGCTGCTTTTGACACAGTGAGCCTTTAGATCCTCCTCACCAGGCTGGAGGGCTTGGGTGTTGAAGGAACTGCACTTCCTGGCCACAATCATACCTCACAAACCAGACTCACTACTTCTCCCTCAATGGCCACACCTCAAACTCAGCTGCAGTTATATATGGTATCCCCCAGTGCTCTGTGCTGGATCCCTTACTCTTCATTATCTACATCCTCCCTTTTGGTCAGATCCTCCATCACTTCAACCTTGACTTCCACTGCTATGCAGATGACACCCAGATCTAGCTCAGCACCAAATCCCTCCTCAAACCACCTCTGACCCACATTGAATCCTTCCTCTATGCAATAAAAACATGGATGTAACAAAACTTCCTTAATCTCAACAGTGATAAAACAGAACCCCTCCTCATAGGCAACAAATCCACCCTCACCAAAACTGGCAACCTCACCCTCACTATTGACGACACAACTGTCTCTTCCTCACTCCATGCACACAACCTTGGCGTCCTCCTGGACTCCACCCTTTCATTTGACGACCACATAAGACACTGTCAAATCCTCATTCTTCCACCTCCGCAACATTTCCAATGTCAGGTCCTCCCTCTCCCATCATGCCGCTAAAACCCGCATACATGCAATAATCTCCTCCCGTCTTGACTACTGCAACTCACTGCTCTCCGGCATCAACTCAAGCTCCCTCCATAAGCTCCAAATGGTTCAAGGCTCTGCAGCCCTACTCCTCACCCACACTGTCCTGACAGCACATCATCCCTGTCCTCCGTGAACTCCACAGGCTCCCTGTCTCTCAACACATTGATTACAATATCCTCCTTCTGACCTACAAAGCCCTTCACCACCTCGCCCCGAACCCCCTTACCTCTCAGAGCTTCTTCTCCCCCACCAACCTACATGCACACTCCGTTCCACCACAGCAGGCCCCCTTGTCATCCTCAGGTCGAAGCTCCAGAGCTTCGGCGACAGGGCCTTCTCCAGGGTTGATCCTAGGCTCTGGAACACCCTCCCTCTAGCCATCCGGGACTCGGAGTCCATCACTATTTTTCAGTCCCTCTTAAAGCCACACCTCTTTGACAAGGCTTACCTTTAATGCCCCGACACTCTTTTCTTCACCATACTGTGCAACACCTAAACCAAACCCTTACCCTACTCCTTATCCTAAACCGGGTTCGTATCCAAACCCCAACCCTACCCTCTCCATATACTGATACATCACATTCTTTCCCTTCTTTGAGCCCACCCCTCTCTTTATTCATGCTTTTTTGTCTGTTTGTTTTGACTTGTTTACTTTTTCCTTTTCAGTCCAATGTGTTATTATTATTATTATTCTCTATATTTGTGTTTACCGTTCCGCTGTTGTTGAAGTATCCACAATGAAAAGCACCAAACACATTTGGACTGACAACAATGTGAGGAGATAATTACCTGAGTGCCCATAGCAGATAATTCTGAGAAGATAGCTCCTTAATAAGATGGTTAATGATGGTAATGAGTATTGGGTGAAGTTCATCATTGTTTTTCGGAGGGGAACTCTGCTGATGAGACACCTGTTTCTTCTCTAATAGTGACGGCGGGTCGAACTCCTCTGGGATAGGGTTCTTATTAACACCATGACCATGGACCATGCACCGTCGAATAAGGGCCTATCGAGAGGCTGTACCACTAATATCCCACTGGACCTGTCCCAAAGCAGCTCCCAAATTCAATTATATTTTTTCCCCCCCAGAACTTCACAATATGTAGAGGATTTGTAGAGGTTTTCCTAAGCTGCTTTGGACGTTAGAATAAGAGTCCCCGTCAACAAAAGAAGGGTATGTTAGCCATCGATTGGATGTTTTCCATTGACCCGCATGGTTTTGGAGATTTCCTTTAGATTAGAGAGCTGGATGATGGGGTAATAGAGAAATTGAAGGGTTAGAGGGAAGCTATTGAGGAGTGGTTTTGGAGTAATTCCAGGAGAATAGATTGAATAGTGATAGATTGAATAATGATGGTGAAGGCCTTCAGTGTTACTGTAAAACACCAAATAAGGGAGGAAGGAATGAACACGCTTGATGTAGTAGACCTTAGTGCAGCAGGTAGCCTAGCGGTTAAGAGCATTGGGCCAGTAACTTAAAGGTTGCTTGTCAAATCCCCGAGCTGACCAGATGACAAATATGTCGGTGCCCTTGAGCAAGCCACTTAACCTTACATGTAAGTCTTTAAGGACAAGAGCATCTGCTAAATGACTAAAATGTAAATGTAGACCTTGGATGTTTTCATGATTTATTCCAATTTAGCTTTGACAGATTTTTCTGAAGATATTTATATACAATACAGTGTACTACAAATAGGTACAATCGAAATGAGGTCTTAGACATAATGCTGAAAACATATTGCACAACCATCTGGGTCAGACCATTGTATGGTTGTATATAATCACCATAGGAAAGGTGACCTTAAGACCCTTGCATTGGGAATAGTGAATGCTGCAAAAATATCAAATGGAAAGGAGCCACACTACATGGAGAAATAATATAGACAACATTGTACTATAACATAGACGGCAATTGCTTTTACAGGGGTGACCCAATTTCTATGTGTGTCTGTAAGGTACTGCTGATGCACCTAGACATCCCCGGCAGTGGCATAACGGTAGCATGTTGCATGTGTATTGAGCCATCTGATCATGTCTGTCCGTCAATTAGATAGTCATGTCCACAGAGCCTGAAGGTCATTAATGCCTGAATGTCCTTAGGTACTTAATGAGTCTTGGTGCTGCATACCTAATAATGTCCTTATTCCACAACAAACCATAATAAACAAGCCCCTGACTGCTCTGATCAATGTAGTATTGTGTTCGGAAAGGAGAATGCTTCGGAAAGGAGAATGCTTGGGCACTGCTTTGCTTTATCTTGGCCAGGTCGCAGTTGTAAATGAGAACTTGTTCTCAACTGGCCTACCTGGTTATATAAAGGTCAAATAAAACATTTTAAAAAATGTGAAATCACTTCATACAAGGCAGTACAGTCGGGTTATATCCTTCAGTTAGGGTCTGGTCACTGCCATACTCTCTTCTGTGCTGTCTCTGCCCCTCTCTCTTTGCATCTGAGGGACAATTTTCTTGATGTCAGGCACGTCCAGAACTGACTGGTGTTGGCAACGCAGCAATTGATAAGAGCACCCATGCAAGGAAAAGGAAAATCTCCACATGCTGTCTAAGTAACAGGGCAAGGTTTTTTTTCAGTAGTGAAGTAGTATGAATGCTGATATGAATGCTGATATGTTGTTTTGTATTTGCTAAATCGTTTGCTATGCAATAGATCCTGTGGGACAGCTTGTCATAAGCACAGCATGTAGTAAGCATTTGTACGCACACTGTCCGTTTCGGTTGCATAGCATTCTACAGTATAAAGAAAGGCCAAAGAGCAAAGCTAGTATGTTCAATCCAATAATAGTACTTATAAGGATATGATACTTTGTTTCAGTTTGTTTCAAGTAGAAGTATTTCCATTTGATGAATGTGTGATGATCCATGTCATATTTATATGTTATACTGAATGCCATAGATAAGACTTTTTAGATTTGAGGGGCATATTACCTCCATCTACTGGATAATATAAATAATTCAGAATTCATTTTTTTTACTTTGTCAAACCCAAATATCCCACTGGGCACAGACGTCAATTAAACGTCTATTCCATGTTGGTTCAATGTCACGTGGAAACAACGTTGGTTCAAACAATGTGTGCCCCGTGGGATGTCTGGTTCCCCAAATGTCTAAAATATGCTTATACATTTGACTTATTGCTATAGACTGCATATTTACTGAAGGCATAACGACAGTCCTTCAGGGTCTTTTACTATACAATGTGGGCCTACACTCATTATAGGCTATAATGAAAGGTTTCCTTTACAAAGGTATTTTTAATTGCATTATTTTACCTCCGCAGCAGTGGCTGAAAAGAGAGACTGACAAGAACCTTGACATACCTCTGATCAGCTACATTGAAAGGGACCTGTGAACAGCAACATTTACAGAGCATGGTGATCGCAGCCGATTCACGAGTTGTTGAGGAAATTCCTGAAATATCAGGTTGCTCTTACAGATGTAGGGAAGGCTACTGGATAGTTTCACATATTCCCCAGTAACTCTTTATGCATGTGAATCTGATTAAAAAGGCCCATGTAAGACATAGACCTAATGTATTACATAGCCCAATATTATTCTAGTTTCTAGTTTATATTCCTTATGCAGCGTCACAATGGATCTTCAGTTCAAGTACAAGTATGTGTATTTCGTCATAAAAACACTATAGCAGTCAGCAAGGCGGGATGGAGTGAACCGATAGAACCGAATAGTCTGGGTGATGGCAAATGTTAAATGCAGCCAGGAAAGACTTGAGGCCAATCTGTTGTCCACACTTGAGGGATTAAGAAAACTAAGCAGACGTGACCCAAAGTGAAGTGAAATCTCCCAATAGGTCAATGGCTATTTACTGTGCCACCTAAGAAGGTATCGATTTGAAATCTGTCCGACTGAGATTTGTGATGGCCGATGCCTCTTATGTGTCTGAATGAATAAAAGTTATCCAATTAGATCTGTACAGCTACTGGGTGACTGAGCATTGATAGAACCGATCCGGGTCACGTGAGGTTGTTTAATGTAGTCAGGTATAGAGGCTGTGTATTAATAGTGAAGGAGTAGCCTAATTAGGTGGTTATGCATTTTCGTACTGTGTATGAATTAGCCCCATTCATAATAGTCCGTCAGAATGTTGATTGGATGAATACTCTGATTTGTTTGTGTGGAGTCATCAATCTGCTGTTTTCCTTCTATGTTTTTCCTACAATGTTGATATTGCTCATCAATCAATTAATGTGGTACAGGTAGAGTGAAGTCATGGTCATGCTCACAGGTTGCCTGTGAGGATTCCTCACATACTTTTACTACAAAAAGCTCATCTGTGTTTACCTAATAGTCAAACTAATTGATGAGGATGATCTGAATTAATTAATATATGTCTGAAATGCTATCAGCCATGTTTCCTCTTGAGGAATAAGCCAGGGCTTCAGTGTTTCAGTCAACGTAATCATATAGCTGTATAGCTGTGCAGTCTGTATTCAAGCTAACAGCTGTTTGTCAAAATAGGACAGCCATTGAGAGCATCCTGTCAGGCTGTTTCACCGCCTGGTACAGAAACTGCACCGTCCGCAACCGCAAGGCTCTCCAGAGGGTGCTGCGCTCAACCCAACGCATCACCGGGGGCACACTGCCTGCCCTCCAGGACATCTACAGCACCCAGTGTCACAGGAAGGCCAAGAAGATCAAGACCTCAGCCAACCAAGCCACGGCCTATTCACTGCACTATCATCTAGAAGGCAGAGACAGTACAGGTGCATCAAAGCTGGGACTGAGAGACTGATAAACAGCTTCTCTCTCCAGGCCATCAGACTGTTAAATAGTCACTACTAGCCGGCCTCCGCCCAGTACCCTGCCCTGAACTTTACAAGCCGGCCACTGTTACTAGCTGGCTACCACCCAGTACTTAACCCGACACCTTGGAGACTGCTGCCCTGTGTACATAGTCATTGAGCACTGGTCACTTTAATAATGTTTACGTACAGTTTTACCCACTTCATATTTACATACAGCACCAGTCAAAAGTTTGGACAAAACTACTCATTCAAAGGTTTTTCTTTAGTGTGACTATTTTCTACATTGTAGAATATTAGTGAAGACATCAAACCTAAGAAATAACACATATAGAATCATGAAGTTCCAGCTGTAGAACAGAGATTTCTCTCTTCTGCAGTTTCATTCATTTTGTTTTTTGTACTTTGTCCTGTTGTTAACCCTCTCACTGTGTGTGCAGTAACACCACACTACAGGGGAAACAGCATGGTGCTGAGAAGTTTAAACATGGAACCACACTGTCCCCTATTTCATAGTGTTGATGTCTTCACTATTATTCTACAATGTAGAAAATAGTACAAATAAAGAAAAACCCTTGAATGAGAAGGTGTGTCCAAACTTTTGACTGGTACTGTACTGTATTCTAGTCAAGGCTCATCCTATATAACTACCGCTGTACACAACTTTTCTATTCACATACTGTCCATACTCTCAATACACACCATTATATACTTATACATGTATATTCCGGACTCTGACGTTGCTCATTCTAATATTGACATATTTCTTAATTCCTTTATTTTGTGGATTTGATTGTATTGTTAAGTATTACTGCACTGTTCGAGCTAGGATTATAAGCATTTAGGTACACCTGCGATAACATCAGAAAAATATGTGTACGAGACCAATACAATTTGATTTGATTTCAGCTTTTACTCATAACATGATAAAATGGCACCTATAGTCAGTGTGGACTGAGAGGAAATATTTGTTGTCACCTATAGGGGACAGTGTGGTTCCATGTTTAAACTTCTCAGCACCATGCTGTTTCCCCTGTAGTGTGGTGTTACTGCACACACAGTGAGAGGGTTAACAACAGGACAAAGTACAAAAAACAAAATGAATGAAACTGCAGAAGAGAGAAATCTCTGTTCTACAGCTGGAACCAACCAAAATGCTTTATGGCAGCTTCATTTGAACCATTAAATCAGGTTTCATGCTGAAACTGTTCAATAATTGGGGAATAAGGTGAGGCTAGCACAAAATGTCAGAGTACATATATCAGCACAGGGCATTAGATGCAGGTATACTGTAGCATGACAAAATACAGAGCCAGCCATTCTCATTCCCATCTGCCCTTTCTTATGTTTGGCTTGACCCTGCGGATGTAGAAGCTCCAACCAAAGTACATCTGTTTACTGGGTTCCAATGTTCTCTGTGCTTTGCTTTTGAGAACATCAACATGTACCTTTTGTAAGAACAATCCAGTCGAAGGCTGCCACTTACAAAATCTTTTTGATTCTCGTTATTGAGAGATTTCATTAAAACATATATATACAAAATGTAAGTGGTACGTTGGTGGCTCTCACACAAAGACATGCATTTAAACTCTTAAGATCAAAGAATAAGGCTTTTAGTGAACACTGACGGTGAAAGCTATTTATAAAATATCGCTGTCAAGTGTAGGACGTTTGTTCTGGTGGCATGCATTGAAACGCGTGGCTTTCTTTTGCAAAGTAACTATGAATTAAGAGACTTAGTTTCTAATAATTGTCAACATATAACATCACATTAAGGTGTTCACTGTATAAAAAGGAACAGAAGAAAGTATTTCGCTCCAGCAGCTGGCATATTATGTCTGTTCACAAGTCATCTGTGGGAACATGGCGGCTCTCAACACCCAACATCAGAAAGAGTTGGCCACAACCATCCGAGAGATTGTTTGTGAGGAAATTACCTGAAGTGGATACCTACTTGACTAAAGTTGAATGTTTGGAGACCGTGGCAAATGTGACAGAGGGGCGACTCTATGACCTGGAAACAGTGCAAATTAAGCTAGAAGGAGAAATCAATCTCCTTAAAAAAAAGAAAACAGAATCATACAAATCATTCCTCTAAATTCAACGTTTGGGTCCCAGGACTTGAAACTAGTGTGGAAGTGGGCAACCCAACTTCTTTCAAGAGCAATCTTTTCTATGAACCGCTTGGGAAGAATAAGCTTGATCCCATGCTGCTGATAAACATTGCACACAGCATGGGTCTTCTTTGAAATGGATCTCGGTGTATAAATGTACAAATCCACAGTTTTTAAGTCAGGGGCTCTGACCTATGCGGAGAAGAGGATCAGCATCTACCCAGATCTGAGTGCCGAACTGCTGAAACAGAAGGTGATCTACAACGAGGTGAGATCACAGCTATGCAAGCTAAACCTGAGATTCGGCTTCATCCACAAAAGCGAATCTTGACCTTCCAGAACACATTTTCCACTGCCGAGGCTAAAGACTTATTCGAGAAGCACATCGAGCCAAACATAGGGGAAAAGCCGACAGATCTAGGCTAACCCCAATTTGACTGGCTCAATAGACAGCATTTCATGCACATACCTTTTTATTGAAAAAAACATTGAGGGTACTATGATTTTAGCACAAAATAATGGATCAGGAGCTATTGCTCATACAGCCATCCTGTTTAACTGTTAAGGCTTGCATTTCTGTTACATTTTTTCCTTTTCTCTTATTTTTTCTTCATTACCCACCCTAATCCATCAAGTCTGCAAACATAAAGACCTCCCAAAAACATTATTCTTGAGAGATAAGAATGGCTGCCACTTGTCATTATGCTGCCACCCTTTAATGATAGTGCAGGACGGGGGAACCGGGGAGGGGCCAGCGAGGAGGGACTAGGGAAGGGGGTGGTGGCTGGGGGGCTAGGGTAGAGGGGTCGGGGAGAGGGAGGGAAGTGGGGAATGGTTCACAGGGGAAGGGGGTGGGGAGTGTTTCTGCGTGGAGAAAGACCAATTAGTGGGTTTCCCTGTGGTCTTGCTTTTTGTTTCACATCCATGGGTTTATTAAAACCAAAGATAACAATTACATAATTCATAAAACATTATTTTAAACAATGGCAATGCTAGCTATTATCTTGGAATTTGAAAGGGCTAAACTGTCCTAGTAAATGTTCCAGCTGTCTGGATATGCTAGCAAGAAACCATGCTGATATAGCAATCTTCCAAGAACCACACCTGCTTCAAAATGACACACATAGAAAATATAACCATTTGCACCAACTGGCTGCTTTTTCATCAGCCCCAAACAAAACTAAATGTGTAATTTTTTAAAATGTTTTTTTGTTTGTTGTTCACCTTTATTTAACCAGGTAGGCTAGTTGAGAACACCTTTATTTAACCAGGTAGGCTAGTTGAGAACACCTTTATTTAACCAGGTAGGCTAGTTGAGAACACCTTTATTTAACCAGGTAGGCTAGTTGAGAACACGTTCTCATTTACAACTCCGACCTGGCCAATATAAAGCAAAGCAGTGCGACACAAACAACAACACAGAGTTACACATGGAATAAACAAGCGTACAGCCAATAACACAATAGAAAAAAAAGAAAATCTATATACAGTGTGTGCAAATGACGTGAGGAAGTAAGGCAATAAATAGGCCATAGTAGCAAAGTAATTACAATTTAGCAAATTAACACCGGAGTGATAGATGTGCAGATGGTCATGTGCAAGCAGAAATACTGGTGTGCAAAAGAGCAAAAAAGTAAATAAAAACAATATGGGGAATGAATAAGGTAGATTGAATGGGCTATTTACAGATGGGCTATGTACAGCTGCAGTGAAAAGGTTAGCTGCTTAGTAGATAGTTGATGTTTAAAGTTAGTGAGGAGAATATAGGTCTCCAGCTTCAGCGATCTTTGCAATTCATTCCAGTCATTGGCAGCAGAGAACTGGAAGGAAAGGCGGTAAAAGGAGGTGTTGGCTTTGGGGATGACCAGTGAGATATACCTGCTGGAGCGCATGCTACGGGTGGGTGTTGTTATCGTGACCAGTGAGCTGAGATAAGGTGGAGCTTTACCTAGCAAAGACTTCTAGATGACCTGGAGCCAATGAGTCTGGTGACAAATATGTAGCGAGGGCCAGCTGACAAGAGCATACAGGTCACAGTGGTGGGTGGTGTATGGGGCTTTGGTGACAAAACAGATGGCACTGTGATAAACTGCATCCAGTTTGCTGAGTAGAGTGTTGGAGGCTATTTTGTAAATGACATCGCCAAAGTCGAGGATCGGTAGGATAGTCAGTTTTACGAGGGTATGTTTGTCGGCCTGAGTGAAGGAGGCTTTGTTGCGAAATAGAAAGCCGATTCTAGATTTAATTTTGGATTGGAGATGTTTAATATGAGTCTGGAATGAGAGTTTACAGTCTAGCCAGAAACCTAGGTATTTGTAGTTGTCGAAACCGTTCAGAGTAGGGATGCTAGTCGGGCGGGTGGGTGCGGGCAGCGAACGGTTGAAAAGCATGCATTTAGTTTTACTAGCGTTTAAGAGCAGTTGAAGGCCACAGAAGGAGTGTTGTACATGTTGTACAAGGAGTGTTGTACATGATGACTCCTTGCTGTCCCCAGTCCACCTGGCCATGCTGCTGCTCCAGTTTCAACTTCCACCTGACTGTGCTGCTGCTCCAGTTTCAACTGTTCTGCCTTATTATTATTCGACCATGCTGGTCATTTATGAACATTTGAACATCTTGGCCATGTTCTGTTATAATCTCTACCCGGCACAGCCAGAAGAGGACTGGCCACCCCACATAGCCTGGTTCCTCTCTAGGTTTCTTCCTAGGTATTGGCCTTTCTAGGGAGTTTTTCCTAGCCACCGTGCTTCTACACCTGCATTGCTTGCTGTTTGGGGTTTTAGGCTGGGTTTCTGTACAGCACTTTGAGATATCAGCTGATGTACGAAGGGCTATATAAATACATTTGATTTGATTTGATTTTGATTTGTATGGCATTGAAGCTCTTTTGGAGGTTTGTTAACACAGTGTCCAATGAAGGGCCAGATGTATACAGAATGGTATCGTCTGCATAGAGGTGGATCAGGGAATCACCCGCAGCAAAAGCGACATCGTTGATATATACAGAGAAAAGAGTCGGCCCGAGGATTGAACCCTGTGGTACCCCCATAGAGACTGCCAGAGGTTCGGACAATAGGCCCTTTGATTTGACACACTGAATTCTGTCTGAGAAGTAGTTGGTGAACCAGGCGAGGCAGTAATTTGAGAAGGCGAGGCAGTCATTTGAGAAACCAAGGCTGTTGAGTCTGCCAATAAGAATACAGTGATTGACAGAGTCGAAATCCTTGGCCAGGTCGATGAAGATGGCTGTACAGTACTGTCTTTTATCAATGGCGGTAATGATGTCGTTTAGTACCTTGAGTGTGTCCGAGGTGCACCCGTGACCAGCTCGGAAACCGGATTGCACAGCGGAGAAGGTATGGTGGGATTCGAAATGGTCAGTGATCTGTTTGTTAACTTGACTTTTGAAGACTTTAGAAAGGCAGGGCAGGATGTATATAAGTCTGTAACAGTTTGAGTCTAGAGTGTCAACCCCTTTGAAGAGGGGAATGACAGCGGCTGCTTTCCAATCTTTAGGGATCTCGGATGATACGAAAGATAGGTTGAACAGACTGATAATAGGGGTTGCAACAATGGCGTTGGATCATTTTAGACAGAGAGGGTCCAGATTGTCTAGTCCAGCTGATTTGTACGGGTCCAGGTTTTGCAGCGCTTTCAGAACATCTGCTGTCTGGATTTGGGTGAAGGAGAAGCTGAGGAGGCTTGGGCAAGTAGCTGCGGGGGGTGCGGAGCTGTTGGCCGGGGTTGGGGTAGCCAGGAGGAAAGCATGGCGCTTATTGAAATTCTAGAGTATTGAGGATTCATCTTTGGTGACAGTGTTACCTAGCCTCAGTGCAGTGGGCAGCTGGGAGGAGGTGATCTTATTCTCCATGGACTTTACAGTGTCCCCAAAGTTTTTGGAGTTAGAGCTACAGGATGCAAAATTATGTTTGAAAAATCTTGCCTTTGCTTTCCTGTCTGCCTGCATGTATTGGTTCCTGACTTCCCTGAAAAGTTGCGTATCTCGGGAACTATTCGATGCTTGTGCAGTCCGCCACATAATGTTTTTGTGCTGGTCGAGGGCAGTCAGGTCTGGAGAGAACCATGGGCTATATCTGTTCTTAGTTCTACATTTTTTGAAAGGGGCATGCTTATTTAAGATGGGGATGAAATTAAGTTTATAGAACAATCAGGCATCCTCGACTGAAGGGATGAGGTCAATATCCTTCCAGGTTACCCGGGCCAGGTCGATTAGAAAGACCTGCTCGCAGAAGTATTTTAGGGAGCGTTTGACAGTGATGAGGGGTTGTGGTTTAACCGCAGACCCATAGCGGATGCAGGCAATGAGGCAGTGATCGCTGAGATCCTGATTGAAAACAGCAGAGTAATCATAAGGATACTTAAGAAACTCAAAATTACCATCTTGGGTAAAGGTGAAGACCAAGAAGGCAGAACCCCCCCCCCCCATCTATGTTTTCATAATTGTCCTTCAATTCACAAGTTGCTGAGTGTATCTCCCCGGAAAAAGCATCTGAGTAAGCTCATCTGTTTCTGTACCTCATCCATTCCTGCCTTTATTGAAAGTAATTGTGATACCTCACATCTCAAAATAGGGCTACTTAATGTTAGATCCCTCACTTCCAAGGCAGTTATAGTCAATGAACTAATCATTGATCATAATCTTGATGTGATTGGCCTGACTGAACCATGGCTTAAGCCACGATCAGCTCCTTTGTCTTGCTCATATTGAGGGAGAGGTTGTTGTCCTGGCACGGCACCGCACTGCCAGATCTCTGACCTCCTCCCTATAGGTTGTCTCATCATTGTCGGTGATCAGGCCTACCTACCACTGTTGTGTCATCAGCAAACTTAATGATGGTGTTGGAGTCGTGTTTGGCCACGCAGTCGTGGGTGAACTGGGAGTATAGGAGTGGACTACAGTGGTTTCTCCTTTAAAAGTTGCGAGCTTACGCCGTGGGACTTAAGAGGTCATTTGTGATGTAGTACGGTACCCTGCGTCACCACTTCATTGACCCAGACCAGTGAAAGGGGGAGTTAGAGCACTGATTATTGTTTTGGGTCCTACTACGTCTCTAACTGACAATGAATGGGCGACATACCTAAATAGAAACTTATAATTGTGCACAACTTCAGTATTACTTACTAAACTGTTGTCATACTAAGGTTTTTATTCTTTTATTTTGTTAGGATTATTTAATGTAGTACTGTATGCCACTCCAGACCAGTTACCTTGTACAGCGCTTGAGTGGAGCAATGGTCTAAGACACTGCATAGCAGTGCAAGCTGTGTTGCTACAGATGCTGGTTCAATAACTGTGGCAGCCTCGCCTGAGATGACTGTAGGTTTTTGGTGTCACTCCCTCTAAAAACAGATATAAAGCATTCCAAATAACAAACTGGCTTTATTTACAAATTAGTAACAATGTCTCACCCCATGTTCAAGAATGGCCTTTTTCTCACTCATTTTACGTTATTTGAAAACAAAATCATCTCCCAAATATTATTTTTTAAACAAAGCAATTATTGTTATAATTATTATTAATTTAGAATTATATAAAAGCCCATTGGATATTCTCACATTTATATTATTAACCCTGTTATTAGCAGGACAATATACTATATTGGTCATGGCTCCAGAGTGGCACACAATGGGACTGCTTTGCAGTTCTCCAGCTGTATCCACTGTAACTGCACGAGGTTCAAGGCACAAGGGCAGCGGGCACGGGATGGGCCGCAGAGCCGCACACAGAAGACCAACCTAGCCAATGGGGAAGGGAGAAGGAGGAAGGGGGACGGGGTGGACCTCCGCTGACTAGGGAAATGTTCTGTTCTTAGTGCCAGTCTGCTGGTTCAAACTAAAACAATGTAATGGCATCTTTATGCTTTCAATAATAAAATAATTTGTATTTTCACTGAATCACCGTTTGGGTATTAGTTAGACTAGAATTAGAAAATTAGGGTGTAGAAATGTTATGCAGTTAAGAACAAATTCTTGTTTACAAGGACAGCCTACTCCTTCCTCCCAGGAATTGAACCCCGGTCTCCGGTCTCCGCGAAACCCAGAGTTTTTTTTGTTTTAGTTTTTTTGGAATAGAAACACCATAATATTAATCAAATTAATTCCAAACTCTAAAAGTAATTGGAAAGGTAGATACAAATTATTTGTGACATTGTGGTTACAATAAAGAATTTAATTTAATTTAATATATTTACAGTAGTGATGAACAGCTGGTGGTATTTTGAAAACAGGTTTTCAAACACTTGTAGCCCGATTAGCAGGACAATAGACTATTTTTAGCCCGGCTACTGTAGGTGTGAACATCCCCCTACCTGCAATATATTTGATGCTTAAGTACTCTGAAGTGTTACATTTCTAACTCAAAACAGCAGTACAGTATTTCTTCATCAGCATTCTTTATACTTTTGTTCATAAAATAATGATAAAAATACTCTTTCAAAATGCTGATGTTTATTTAGTTATGGCTCCATAATGATTACTATGGAAATACATACCACTGAATTACAGAAATATTGGAACAAAGTTGTCTACTGAAGGTAAACAAATGATTGCTTCCTGGAAAATACTCTTTCAAACACACGGTCATGTTGTGCAGTGCCATTATGGCTATTAGCAGGGCTATATTTTGGCCTTTATTGGCGGTGCACAATTGGCCCAGCATATCTCTCCCTCTAAAAACATAAATAAATGTTTTGGCCGTTACAAATATTATTTTGGCCTTTATTCAGATTACAATCGCTCTCTTCTTTTTTTGAAAACAAAATAACCTCCAAAATATCTTTATATATTATCAAGTTGATTACACAGTCATATTGCGGCACCTACATAAAGCTGAGTGACTCACTTATTCATGGATTTGGATCAAAATAAATAAGTACCAACATTATTTCTGTCTTTAATAAAGAAATGTTTTGGTTATCCTGACCTGGACACCATGTACCGTATTATAATAGCTCATAATTGGATATTAGCATGACAATATACCTTTACCAAAACCTCTCTATATTTTGATACTTTGTGGATGGGGACTCCGGAGTGGATGGGGGCTCCCGCAGTGCAAAATGCTTTACACTTGCCGGCCGCCACCGGGAAACCCATGAGGTGGCTTTTGGTTTTAATTTAGAATCCTCCAATCCTGGCAGAGAGTCACGTCATGTTTTTCGATATACTGTAGGCCTACCATAGGCGACATGAGTCTTACTAGTGTTGAGTAATGTGCTGACAAAAGTGGTGTAGGTCTTATTTATTTAACTTCTTACGGCTAGGCCCCTTTTTTCTCCACTTCCTGCCTGAATGACGTGCCCAAAGTAAACTGCCTGTAGCTCAGGCCCTGAAGCTATGATATGCATATAATTGGTTTCATTGGAAAGAAAACACGTTGAAGTTTGTAGAATGTTAAAATAAGGTCGGAGAATATATTACAATAGATATGGTAGGAGAAAATCCAAAGAAAACCAACCGGACATTTTTTTTGGGAGAGACCATCCTCTTAGAAAGGCAAGAGAAAGGTCATATTGACAATTTGCTCCCTGGATGCAATTCCTATGGCTTCCCCAGGGTGTAAGCAGTCTAACATCAAAAACCAATAAGAAATCAAAGTTTTAGTAGAGGGACACAGTCTTGGAAATTCATGTTTGCGCGCGCCATAAAGACATTACGCACCTGCTAAAATTGAACATACTTCTTTCCGAAATAAATATTATAGTTTGATTACAGTTTAGGGTATCTGAGGAGTAAATAGAAATGTATTTTGGCTTGTTGAAACAAAGTTTAGGGGTAGATTTTCAGATTACGAATTCCTTCCTCTGCAAGTTGAACGAGTGGATTACTAAAATCGATGGCGCCAACTAAACAGACTTTTTGGGATATAAAGAAGGATTTTATCTAACAAAACAACACTACATGTTATAGCTGGGACCCTTTGGATGACAAATCAGAGGAAGATTTTCAAAAAGTAAGTGAATATTTTATCGTTATATGTAATTGTATGAAACCTGTGCCGGTGGAAAAATATTTTGATGTGGGGCGTCGTCCTCAAACAATCGCATGGCATGTATTCGCTGTAAAAGCTACTGTAAATCAGACAGTGCAGTTCAATTTCAGCCGATATAAGACACTTACTGTTTAAGTCGGAAGTTTACATACACCTTAGCCAAATACATTTAAACTAAGTTTTTCACAATTCCTGACATTTAATCCAAGTAAAAATGCCTTCTCTTAGGTCCGTTAGGATCACCACTTTATTTTAAGAATGTGAAATGTCAAAATAATAGTAGAGAGAATGATTTATTTAAAGTTCAAGTTGGGTGAATTTTGGTCCATTCCTCCTGACAGAGCTGGTGTAACTGAGTCAGGTTTGTAGGCCTCCTTGCTCACACATGCTTTTTCAGTTGTGTCCACACATTTTTTATAGGATTGAGGTCAGGGTTTTGTGATGGCCACTCCAATACCTTGACTTTGTTATCCTTAAGCTATTTTGCCACAACTTTGGAAGTATGCATGGGGTCATTGTCCATTTGGAAGACCCATTTGCGACCAAGCTTTAACTTCCTGACTGATGTCTTGAGATGTTGCTTCAATATATCCACCTAATTTATCTTCCTCATGATGATATTTATTTTGTGAAGTGCACCAGTCCCTTCTGCAGCAAAGCACCCCCACAACATGATGCTGACATCCCCGTGCTTCATGGTTGGGATGGTGTTCTTCGGCTTGCAAGCCTCCCCCTTTTTCCAAACATAACGATGGTCATTATTGCCAAAAGGTTCTATTTTTGTTTCATCAGACCAGAGGACATTTCTCCAAAAAGTATGATCTTTGTCCCCATGTGGATTTGCAAACCGTAGTCTGTCTTTTTTTATGGCGGTTTTGGAGCAGTGGCATCTTCCTTGCTTTGCGGCCTTTCAGGTTATGTGGATATAGGACTCGTTTTAATGTGGATATAGATAATTTTGTACCCGTTTCCTCCAGAATCTTCACACGGTCCTTTGCTGTTGTTCTGGGATTGATTTACACTTTTAGCACCAAAGTTCGTTCATCTCTAGGAGACAGAACGTGTCTACTTCATGAGCGGTATGCATGGTCCCATGGTGTTTATACTTGTGTACTATTGTTTGTACAGATGAACGTGGTACCTTCAGGTGTTTGGAAATTGCTGGATGAACCAGACTTATGGAGGTCTACATTTTTTTTCTGAGGCCTTGGCTGATTTCTTTTGCTTTTCCCATGATGTCAAGCAAAGAGGCACTTAGTTTGAAGGTAGGCCCTGAACTACATGCACAGGTACACCTCCAATTGACTCAAATTATGTCAATTAGTCTATCAGAAGCTTCTAAAGCCATGACATCATTTTCTGGAATTTTCCAAGCTGTTTAAATGCACAGTCAATTTAGTGTATGTAAACTTATGACCCACTGGAATTGTGATACAGTGAATTATACGTGAAATAATCTGTCTGTAAACAATTGTTGGAAAAATGACTTATGTTATTGCCAAAATAGATGTCCTTACCAACATGCCAAAACTATAGTTTGTTAACAAGAAATTTGTGGAGTGGTTGAAAAAAGAGTTTTTATGACTCCAACCTAAGTGTATGTAAACTTCCAACTTCAACTGTATATGTACATAAATGTTTAAAATCCATAATATTTATGATTATTTATTTGACTTGCGCGCCCTCCAGTTTCACCGCAAGTTGTCCCGCAAAAGGGACTCCCTAAGAAGTATATTTAAAGAGAATATTGAGGTTAGAAGCAATAGGATTTGAAGCAATAGCCTACAACTATTTTAGCACCGTTTTGCTCTGCTCTGAGACAAGCATGGGGACTGGTCTTGATAAATCAATGAGTTTTTATTTTCACTAAATCTCCGTTTGGCTATTAGTTAGACTAGAATTAAAAAATTATAATTAATGGTACCAGTGGTTCGTACTTAAATAACGTGCCATAGAATTACGCGGCACCATGCAAGCTGCACCACAGTATGCTGCAACTTTTAAAGGAGGAACCACTGATGGGGCCCCAGTGTTGATGATCTGCATGGCAGACGTGTTGTTGCCTACCCTTACCATCTGGGGGCGGCCCGTCAGGAAGTCCAGGATTCAGTTGCAGAGCGAGGTGTTTAGTCCCAGGGTCCTTAGCTTAGTGATGAGCTTCGTGGGCACTATGGTGTTGAACACTGAGCTGTAGTCAATGAACAGCATTCTCATGTAGGTGTTTCCTTTTGTCCAGGTGGGAAAGGGTAGTGTGGAGTGCGATTGGGTCATCTGTGGATCTGTTGGGGAGGTTTGCGAATTGGAGTCGGTCTAGGGTATCCGGGAGGATGCTGTTGATGTGAGCTATGACCAGCCTTTCAAAGTACTTCATGGTTACCGACGTGAGTGTTACGGGACGGTAATCATTTAGGCAGGTTACCTTCACTTCCTTGATCACAGGGACTATGGTGGTCTGCTTGAAACATGTCGGTATTACAGACTCAGTCAGGGAGAGGTTGAAAATGTCAGTGAAGACACTTGACAGTTGGTCCGCGCTTGCTTTAACTACACGTCCTGGCAATCCATCTGGCCCACGGCTTTGGGAATGTTGACCTGTTTAACCTCTCTAGGGGGTGTGGGTAGCGTCCCAACTGGCCAACATCCAGTGAAATTGTAGAGCCCCAAATTCAAAAACAGAAATATTAATTATAAAAATGTATTAAACATACAAGTGTTGTACATCGGCTTAAAGATGAACTTCTTGTTAATCCAACCACAGTGTCAGATTTCAAAAAGGCTTTACGGCGAAAGCATACCATGCGATTATCTGAGAACAGCGCCCAGCAGACAAATCATTACAAACAGTTACCAGGCATAATCTGGAGAAAGAAGGGAGAATGATTTAGCAGAAGGTAGAGATGATGGGATAGAAGAGGAGAGAGTTGTGGGAGAGAGAGAGAGAGCGAAGATTGCGACGGCACATGACCATCTGGAGGGGGTTTGCAGTGAGATTAGTAGGCAAGCAACCTCTAGTAAAGATGAGGTCAAGCCTACTGCCTGCCTTGTGAGTTGGAGGGGATTGGGAAAGAGTGAGATCAAAAGAGGCAAGGAGGGGAAAGAGAGAGTTGGAAATAAATTAATTGAAGGCAGATATAGGGAGGTTGAAGTCGCCAAGTACGAAGAGCGGTGAGCCATCATCAGGAAATTAGCTTATCAAGGTGTCAAGCTTATTGAGAAACTCTTCAAGGGCACCTGGAGGGCGATAGATGACAACAGTGTTTAGCTTGAGTAGACAAGTGACAGTGACAGCATGGAATTCAAGTGAGGAGGTGGACAGCTGAGAGAGGGAGAAAAGAGAACATCTCCACTTAAGAGAAATGAGTGGAGCTGTGCCACCACCGCGACGACCAGATGCTCTCTGATTGTTAGAGAAAACCTAGTCAGATGAAGAAAGAGCAGCTGGAGTAATGTTCTCTGGGGTTATCCATGTCTCCGTCAGGGCCAAAAAGGATAGCATAGGCTGAGATGAACTCAGCGTGTCTCTGCCAGAGACACAGAATTCCACATGGGTTGTGCGTGCAGGATACACTAAATTAGAAGGGTTGCAGCCAAGAGGTGGGTAGCGTCTGTAAAGCCTAACAGGTATAAAAAACACACACATAGTTGTCAAAGCTACAAAAGAGCAAAATGAGAATCTTTAAAAAACTAGGTAAGGCACTCAAGTGAGAGAGTGGTGTGAAGCCCTCCTCTTTCCTTGAATAACTTGTCAGAACAACTCTGCAGAACCATCTTTGTTTCAGCGATGGTATTAGTTTTGTGACAAAACCGCTACTGACACGACCGCCGCTTACAGCTGCCACTGAGAAATCAGGGAAAACTGAAGAACTAGGGCCTTGGTCAGGGAGGTGATGAACTCACAGGTTATAGAGCAAACTATGCAACGTCTCTCCAGAGATGTTCGATCAGGTTCAGGTCCGGGCTCTGGCTGGGCCACTCAAGACTTGTCCCAAAGCCACTCCTGCGTTGTCTTGGTTGTGTGCTTCCATCTGGCCACTCCACCATAAAGGCCTGATTGGTGGAGTGCTGCAGAGATGGTTGTCGTTGAAGGTTCTCCCATCTCCACAGAGGAACTCTGGCGCTCTATCAGAGTGAAGATTGGGTTCTTGGTCACCTCCCTTGCTCAGTTTGGCCAGGCGCCCTGCTCTAGGAAGAGTCTTGGTGTTTCCAAACTTCTTCCATGTAAGAATGATGGAGGCCACTGTGTTCCTGGGGACCTTCGATGCTGTAGAAATGTTTTGGTACACTTCCCCAGAGCTGTGTCTCGACACAATCCTGTCATGGAATTCTACTGACAATTCCTTCGACTTATATAGGCGTGTGTGCCTTTCGAAATCATGTTCAATCAATTGATATTTACCACAGGTAAAGTTATCAAGTTGTAGAGACATCTCAAGGATGATCAATGGAAACAGGATGCATCTGAGCTCAATTTCGAGTCTCAATCACAGGGTCTGAATACGTATGTTTTTGTTTTTGCTAAAATGTCTGAAATGCTTTTTCAGTTTGGGGTATTGTGTGTAGATTGATGAGGGAAAAAAATATTGTATCTATTTTAGAATAAAGCTGTAACATAACAAAATGTGAAAAAAAGTGATGGGGTCTGAATACTTTCCTAATGCACTGTACATGCACTTTTCATTTGGGAAACTATCATTTTCTAATTTATTCAATTTTATTCCATGATATTGTTGTTACAAAATAAATTAGTGTTGACTGTGATTAGGGCATGGGAATATAGGAGCATCTTCTAGGCTAAATTAGCATGCAGAGCTCACCGCATGATCCTCAAACCAAAGATGGGCCACACTGTTGATTCTTAAAGTGAATTCAAAGGCACTGTGGAATGACTGTATAGCTTAATAAGGCATTTTTCATTTCATTATTATTTCATTCTGAGTCATCATTTAAAAAAATGTATACAGCCTAAATGCAGAATGCATAGGCATGTTGTTGAAGTACGGTTATTGTGTTGTTGAAATGCTGACCACTGCTGCCAGTCTCTAGGGTGTCACAAATGCTTCACAATTGATTTCTTAAATGGCAGGCCATAGCCTTGAAATAATAGTAATATAGCCTAAATAATTCAGTTTCATTCTTTGTTAGGCTACCTGGCTTGCGCCTGACTGATTTAAAGTTAGTATGTTGTTTAATAGCTTGTTGAAATGTTATTGATAACGACAAAATCATAAATGACTTCAATCACTATCAAACGTCATTGATAGTGACAAAATCACACATTACTTCTCAAGTAAAGTACATTTTTGGTCTCCACGGCTACAGAAGGTTGTTAAGCAGTCTCTGAATTGCTGTATATAATCAAGTAAAATCTTAAACTAACAAGGGGTAGGCCTATGCTTGTAGCCACCTTCACATACCCCTCAATTAAAGCCCTGGTTTTAACTTTTTTTATTTTTTATTTTATTTGACCTTTATTTATCTAGGCAAGTCAGTTATGAACAAATTCTTATTTACAATGCCGGCCTACCCCGACCAAACCCGGACAATGCTAGGCCAATTGTGCGCTGCGTTATGGGACTCCCGATCACGGCCGGATGTGATGTATCCCTTCACTGATATATTGAAGTAGTGCATGGTGACTGAAGTAATTGGCTGACAAAATGGATAGTGGACTATAATTTAGTCTGTCAAACAGGTAGGTCTACCTCTTATTTCTTGAATAGTAGGAAATTATCTCCAACACAAAGCCTACTTACTATGAAGACTGTTTAAATGAATTAGGCCTTCTCAAAGTAGCCTACTTTCAGCACCCATGCGCTGTCCATCTCTGTGGCTTCCGCTTCATAGTAATGTAAGTTATGTAAACTAATTAAATATGGCTTATTGTGAGGGCAATAACTCTGATAAATAGCTTCATTATGGGCAACGAAACATCCTGTTTTTATTCAAATCATTTATAGCAGTAACAAGCTTACCTCTGGTCCTCTTAATCTTCACGCTCTCCTTCTCAACTGAACTGGACACCAGTAGGCCTAGTCTGCGTGCACAGATAAGCCATTGACTTGCCTCCTGAAGTGCCACTGTAAACAGAACAGCTGTGGTTAGGCAGCACAAAAGGGTTTACATCAGCAAGAGCAGGTCAGGCCAGGGCTCATGATTGTGAATGCCTATCCATTGCAGTGTATAATGCAGTGTAGCTTAGTTTTATAAACACCATCCCAGCAGTGAAAACACTCAGGAAGAAATGTAAATATAACTTTGCCTTGTGCTTCTCCCAGCATGCTCTTCATTTAGCCTGGTCCTGTAGCCTATAGTATAGGTTATGCATCATTTGATTGAGACCACACTAGGCGCACTTGATATTGCACGCCCAGCAGAGAATCAAGGGCAGCATCGTGCACACATCGAGATAAAATATGCAAGTAATTCCACAACACTGAGCAATATGATATTTAATCGATTACAAATCACATTACCCTCCCCTGGACTAAATTTAAAAAATACTAACCCCCCTCTGACTGAAATGGAAAAAGCATGACCCTCCCCCGTTTTCCCCCGGGTAACAATTGTTAAAATCTTGACCGCTCCATAAGTCCTTTCTAAAAGAATTAAGAACTCGACTTCTCTCAACAGAGGAAGCCACCTCGCTGGGATCCTAAATCTCTCTCAATGAACTCAAAAGGGCATTGGATAGCATGAATAAAAGTAAATCACCTGGATGTGAAAGTATTCCTCCTGAGGTCTATTTAAAAAAAAAGAAATAGCTGCACCATTGCTCGAAATGATTAATACAGCCGTTCACAAAGGTTCATTTAGCAGAGATGTGAATACAGCACTATTAAAAAAATAAATAATCAAAGATAGAGGGGGGACAGTGAGAACTATTTTTGATAAAAACAGATATTAAACCGTTTTTCTCCCATCTTGATATTTACTTAGTCAAATTGCTTGTTTGTTAAAAAGCGTTTATCCTCTGATAACGTCTGTCGACTATTACATATCCTAGATGCATAATCAGAAACAACAGCTCCCTGGGCTGTACTGTCTCTCGATGCAGAAAGACTAGAATGGTCATATCTCTGGTCTTGGAACATATGGGAATTGGCTCCAATTTCATTAATATGATTAAAATACTATATGCCAATCCCTCAGCCAATATCTGCTCTGCTGAGTTCAGAATCGCTAGAGGCAGCAGACAAGGCGATCCAATATCCAATATCCCTGGCCCAAGCAATTCGTCAATCTAAGGAAAAAAATCTAAAATCTACTGATCACTTCATCTCATTATACGCAGACAATATTTTACTATATCTAGACAATATATCAGCTCTACTACCTCTCAAGACCCAGATGGAGGACTCCATCTCTACCTATGGAATCCCAATAATTTCCCATTTTAAATATTTGGGAGTAGATATATTTCCTTACTTGCATGAAACATTGCCAGAAACTTTAACAGAACGCTCCAATCAATTTAATCTGACCTCCGTAGATGGAATAATATCCCAGTTGCTTTAATATCCATTGTACTTCAATACTTGCCCTTCTGGCTATTGGGATAAAATTCATAGTGCAGTTTCAAAAAGTGTATGGCAAGGTTAACAATTTTCAACACTTTTTCTGCCCTCTGGCTGAGTATAGAGAGAAATATGGTGTCTCCAATTGCCCTGGAAGAGGTGGTCTTCACTGATATAGCCCTTAAACAATGTAAACTACGCTTTGGACCTATTATTGCTCACACAATTTCTATTCAGCGTTAAATTTAAAACATTTGTAACTGGGAATCAAAATGGCATGCCGATACTCCAATATTTCACAATAATGCCTTGTAATCTGGAGGGTGTCCTTTTGCATCCCGCAATGTTCCAAATGTGGAATCGGTACACTTACCAATATCATGGACAGTAATGGTTGGAAAATATTCCAAGATTTGAAAGATAATGTACATACACATCACCAGGCAACTACATTTTAGTCGACGGATCTAATTGAATCTGAACAACCCTTTAACTGGTACAGCATATGGAAAAATATGACCTTGGCATCCCGTAATCCGAACCATTAATTTATACATTTTAAGTTTATTCACAGACTGTATTTAACACCAAGGAAACAATTTAGGATGAATTGGCCCCAACTCCCAACTGTTCACTGTGTCCCCTAAATCAGGTAGACACATTCCTTCATATGATGTGGGATTGCCCTGCAGTTAAATGCTTCTGGGGCAAAGTTACAAAATAACTTTTGAAGTGCATGAATTTAAATATTTAATGCTTTGCATATATTATGTTACTTAACTGTGACAGCCCCTTGAATCTCTCAATCAATCAGAGAAGATTACTGCTGGCAGGCAGCACTGCTGCGAAAGATACAGTATGTTGGCTCTAAGATGATCACCTCACTCTCTCATATTTAACCAGTGGATACAGTTACTATTAGAAGTTATAACATTAGAATTATCGACAGAGAGAATGAATGGTGCTAGGCAAGGAACAATTGAGGTCTGGACAAATATACTTGACTCTGCAAAGAACAATCTCAGCTAAAGCCCCACACATACAAACCAATTACAGTGCCTTCAGATAGTATTCACACCCCTTGACCTTTTCCATATTTTGTTGCGTTACAGCCTGCATTTAAAATGTATTAAATTGAGATTTTGTGTCACTGGCCGACACACAATACCTCATCATGTCAAAGGGGAATTATGTTTTTAGACATTTTTACAAATGAATAAAAAATACAAAAGCTGAAATGTCTTGAGTCAATAAGTATTCAACCTTTTTATGGCAAGCCTAAATAAGTTCAAGAGTAAAAATGTCACATAATACGTGTGCAATAATAGTGTTAAACATATTATTTTTCTGACTACCTCATCTCTGTACCCCACACATTCAGAACAATTATCTGTAAGGTCCATCAGTCGAACAGTGAATTTCAAACAGATATTCAACCACAAAGACCAGGAGGGTTTTCCAATGGCTCACAAAGAAGGACACCTATTGGTCGATAGGTAAAAATTAAAGAGAATCCCTTTGAGCATGGTGAAGATATGAATTACTCTTTGGATGGTGAATCAATACACCCAGTTACTACAAAGATAAAGGCATCCTTAACTCAGTTGCAGGAGAGGAAGGACATTCCTCAGGGATTTCACCATGAGGCCAATGGTGACTAAAACAGTTACAGAGTTTAAAGGCTGTGATAGGGGAAAACTGGATGGATCAACAACATTTTAGTTACTCCACAATACTAACCTAAATGACAGAGGGCAAAGAAAGCCTGTACAGAATAAAAATATTCCAACACATACATCCTATTTGCAATAAAGTACATCAGCAACAAATGTGTCAAAGAAATTAACTTCATGTCCTGAATACAAAGTGTTATGTTTGGGGCAAATACAACACATCACTGAGTACCACTCTTCATATTTTCAAGCATGGTGGTGGCTGCATCATGTTATGGTTATGCTTGTCGGCAAGGACTAGGGAGTTTTCTTTAGGATAAAAAATAAACGGAATAGAGCTAAGCACAGGCAAAATCCTTGAGAAAAACCTGGTTCAGTCTGCTTTCCAACAGACACTGGGAGACAAATTCACATTTCAGCAGGACAATAACCTAAAACACAAGGCCAAATATACACTGGAGTTGCATGCACTGGAGACACTGAATGTTGACCTAGTTACAGTTTTGACTTAAGTCGACTTAAATCTAGGGCAAGACTTGAAAATGGCTGTCTAGCAATGATCAACAACTAACTTGACAGATCTTGAAGAATTAAAAAAATAATAAGGTGCAAATATTGTAGAATTCATGTGTGCAAAGCTCTTTTTTTAACATTTATTTTTGTACCTGTAAACCCCCATCTCACACAAATTATAATGACAAAACAAAATAAAAAGTTGTCCGCAAAAAAAAACTGCCTCCACCAACTTTTGCCGGGCACAATAACAATGACACCCCTTATCTATGAAAGTAACTGCCGACTATGAATAAAACATTGAGCGATGTTAACAGTGACTCTTTGCTTTGGTTTGTACTTTAGGCTTTGTAGCTACCTCTCAGGACCTGGCATGAAAAACTAACATCCAAGAGAGTCAGGAGAGCAGTTCAGTGGAGAGTGGCTGTTCTTTTGAAGCCAAGTCTCCCTGGCCCATTGTAAAACACTTTGAAAGGAATAAGGGACATATTGGACCATAACATCTTAGTCCCTCGATGGAAGCTCTCTCCAAATTCATCCGCTTTATATATTTATTTAGCAATTTATTTAATAGAAAGCAGACTCCCAATGCATTCAAGCAAAGGCAAGTTGGAAGGGATGATTTGCACATCAATGCCCGCTGAGTGACTATGGCACAACACTCTCCTTCTTCTGTGAAAGCCTGTCTATGCAGATGATTAAATGCACTTTTGTTCCAAACTGCCTTGTTCCGTAGATGTAACAGTGGTGACTGAAACATATTTGACTGTGTTTAACAGACATATGATGTGTCCCAGAAGAGTTACATTGCCTTTCCTCATCTTTTTTCCTCCATAATAACAGATCGTAAGGTACTTGACAGATGAATGTGCAAAGGCTATTATGGAGCAGGATCAAGATCTTCAAGTTCCTTTGTGTCCACATCAATAAGGATCTATCATGGTCCAGACACACCAACACAGTCGTGTAAAGAGGGAATGACAATGTCTCTTGCCCCTGCTGTTATTGTGATGTGGAAACATCTACGAGCAACAACGGCTCAGGCGTAAAGTGGTAGGCCACACATGCCCACAGAACAGGACCACAGAGTGCTGTAGCACATAACCCATAACAATCATCTGTCCTCGGTTGTAACATTCACTACCAAGTTCCAAACTGCCTTTGGAAGCAACGTCAGCACAATAATTGTTAGTCCGGAGCTTCATGAAATGGGTTTCCATGGCCGAGGAGCTGCACACAAGCCTAAGATCACCATATGCAATGCCAAGCGTCAGCTGGAGTGGTGTAAAGCTCGCCGCCATTGGACTCTGAAGCAGTGGAAACGCGTTCTCTGGAGTGATGAATCACGCTTCACCATCTGGCAGTTCGACGGACAAATCTGGAGTTGGCGGATGCCAGGACAATGCTACCTGCCCCAATGCATAGTGCCAACTGCTAAGTTTGGTGGAGGAATACTGGTCTGGGGCTGTTTTCATGGTTAAGGCTATGCCCCTTAGTTCCAGTGAAGGGAAATCTTAATGCTACGGCCAGGCGGTCTTTGAAAACAAAGACTCTGCAGTCCTAATAGTTTAGTGTCAGGGGCATGCAGAAATATTGTTGTCCCTGTTTTTTGGGGGGCTTAAAATGCACCACCACGTGCTAACTTTGTTACTAAACCTAGGAGCTCTGGATTAGCCACTAAATTTGCAATTCAAATGTAATTATGCCCTATTCCTTTCTCTATGGCGACTCCATCAGCAACTTTATATTGTATTGGTTTGGCTTGAAAAGAGGAGAGGAATGGTCATAGTTTTCACCGATTGACCTTGTCATTTCCACGTTATAACCAGTCATTAAGTACACAAAAGTGTAATTTTGCAATAGAGCGCTGTTTAGGAAAAAAACACAGTGTGAGGCCCTTTAATAATACCTGACGCATTAAGCTTTCATATCCAAGTTAGCGCGTAAATACTGTACATCTCAGTAGTGACCACTCTTCTACCTTTCTGCCATATTGACACAGCCATAAAGTATGATGTGCTACCTCCTGTCTGTGTTGACCGCAACAGCTCACCACGTATCTCTGTTTGTACAGTGGGGCAAAAAAGTATTTAGTCAGCCACCAATTGTGCAAGTTCTCCCACTTAAAAAGATGAGAGAGGCCTGTAATTTTCATCATAGGTACACTTCAACTTTGACAGACAAAATGAGAAGAAGAAAAAATACAGAAAATCACATTGTAGGAGTTTTAATGAATTTATTTGCAAATTATGGTGGAAAACAAGTATTTTGTCACCTACAAACAAGCAAGATTTCTGGCTCTCACAGACCTGTAACTTCTTCTTTAAGAGGCTCCTCTGTCCTCCACTCGTTACTTGTATTAATGGTACCTGTTTGAACTTGTTATCAGTATAAAAGACACCTGTCCACAACCTCAAACAGTCACACTCCAAACTCTACTATGGCCAAGAACAAAGAGCTGTCAAAGGACACCAGAAACAAAATTGTAGACCTGCACCAGGTTGGGAAGACTGAATCTGCAATAGGTAAGCAGCTTGGTTTGAAGAAATCAAAGGGACCAGAACGACTGATCCGTGTAAAGGAAAGAATGAATGGGGCCATGTATCGTGAGATTTTGAGTGAAAACCTCCTTCCATCAGCAAGGGCATTGAAGATGAAACGTGGCTGGGTCTTTCAGCATGACAATGATCCCAAACACACCGCCCGGGCAACGAAGGAGTGGGTTCGTAAGAAGCATTTCAAGGTCCTGGAGTGGCCTAGCCAGTCTCCAGATCTCAACCCCATAGAAAATCTTTGGAGGGAGTTGAAAGTCTGTGTTGCCCAGCAACAGCCCCAAAACATCATTGCTCTAGAGGAGATCTGCATGGAGGAATGGGCCAAAATACCAGCAACAGTGTGTGAAAACCTTGTGAAGACTTACAGAAAACGTTTGACCTCTGTCATTGCCAACAAAGGGTATATAACAAAGTATTGAGATAAACTTTTGTTATTGACCAAATAGTTATTTTCCACCATAATTTGCAAATTAATTCATTAAAAATCCTAAAATGTGATTTTCTGGTTTTTTTCTATCATTTTGTCTGTCATAGTTGAAGTGTACCTATGATGAAAATTACAGGCCTCTCTCATCTTTTTAAGTGGGAGAACTTGCACAATTGGTGGCTGACTAAATACTTTTTTGCCCCACTGTATATCGATTCCAGCACACTTTTCTCTTCCAACCACTGTCAAAACGCTTGATGACTTAACCATGCTGAGCTTGGACTACTGCCTGGATTTGCACCAGTAACTGTGTAGCGAGGGGCCAGTATCAGAGAACAAGTTCCTAGTCAACCTATGGCTAACAGTCTAGGGTTCATCACGGCCCCTGGGGATCATGGATCCGTCCCGGGTCTCCACCCACTGATCATCGTCACCACAGGAGCCAGTGATGGGGACCTGGGCCCACCACTTTATTAAGCACCTTTATAGATGGGGTGGATAAGATAAGAATCCATATTGGGGTTAGCTACCATACTGGTACTGGTAACCACTACTGCTGTCAACCCCATGATAGGAGGAAGATTTTCTGAGCGTAAGTGTTTTCATTTTGTGGTTCAGTAGCTAAATTGAGATTGAGACAACACAAGATTTCTCAACCATACATGATAGCTAATTGTAATGGGAATTACCCAACCACTTTCTGCAACAACCTCCAGCTGTCTCACTATTGTACGAGAGGATGTTGTCCTATTAGCAGGGATGCATAAGTGTAGATAGCTGGATTAGTTGCTTCAACCTCCATATCAGCGGTATTCAACACTCTAGGACAAGGGGGTCAAACTCATTCCATGGAGGGCCTAGTGTCTCTGGGTTTTGTTTTTTTGACTTTCAATTAAGACCTAGAAAACCAGGTGAGGGGAGTTCTTTACTAATTAGTTACCTTAATTGATCAAGTACAAGGGAGGAGCGACACATGTGCCCTAGGAGGTCCAGATTTGGCTGGTTTTCTGTTCTACCTGATAATGATTTGGATACACCGGCTGTCCCAGGGTTAAATCAGTCCCTGATTAGAGGGGAACAGTGGAAAAAAGCAGTGGAACTGGCTTCGAGGTCCAGAGTTGAGATTGAGGCCTCTACAGCATCTCTGTTAGATGTTAAAATATTATCTCAAACAACCATTGTCCCTCCCATAGATAAATGGCAGTATATTTATGGAGACATCACAAAATACTGTGGGCCAATGTACTGGATTGTAATATACTGTATTGTATGTTACAATCCCCTCACATCCAACTAGAAAGTAGGCTGTATGAATACAGTAATAGACTGCACCGCTAGGGGCCTATTCTAATTTTCTTTGGATCGTCTCTTTATTGTACCTGTGGTCAGGTTTTACAACACCATTTAATATAACATTAACTGTAGTAAATACTGGAGTGTCCTTTGTCTCCAAGAGCTATGCGAGCGCTTCAGTGCCATCATAAATTGTGGCTACTTTTATGAAGCAATCTTACTTTATTCATTGCGGATAACTGTAGAGATCCATTAACTTGTCAGGTTATCCATCTTCCTTATAACCTGCCCCTGCGTTCCATACAAAGTACCTCTTCTCTCACTCAACACCACTCCCTCCTCTCTTGGCTGCTCTCTCTCCCACCCACATACAGTAATTGGAAATACATTGCAGCTACCTTATTGGGCCTGTAACATTGGACAATCTAATTCACACCACTGTGTGTATGTGTGTGTGCGCACACGAGAAAGAGAGCATGTGAAATTGTTCAAATCAACGTATTGACAATTTCTCAGGAGTCATTTCCAGCACAGGTGTCAGTGCCTATAATCCTCCCAACCCTGCATGAAAACCGTCCACTGTGCCTATAATCTTACATCTGCTTTGATGAGACATGTTGTGTACCATGCTGTTGGTGGTCATTACTACACTCCTCATAAATCCTCAGTGATCCAAAAATGGACAACCATACTCCCATTCTCCAATATTGGAGAGTGCTGACATCCCTTTAATATAACCCCTTACCAGTCAGGTCATAAAATATACAGTATGTGAATTATTGCATATGAACGTACGCCAAGAGCTATCCTGCTATCCATGTTTTATGAATGCTGGGTTTTAGTATTTTATGAACTGGTGGGTCATTGTATGATATTGGCAAAGACTGGACCAAAGAAAAAAAATGTAAGAGTGTCTTGGAAGTGCCATAGAGCAGGGTTTCTCAAACTTGGTCCTGAGGCACCCCAGTACACATTTTGGTTTTTGCCCAAGCACTACACAGCTGATTCAAATGACCAACTCATCAAGCTTTGATCATTTGAGTCAGCTGTATAGTGCTTGGTCAAAAGCCAAAACGTGCACCCAAGAGTGGGCCACAGAACAGTGTTTGGGAAACCCTGCCCTAGAGGGCTTCCCCCTGTTAAACTTAATTTTCATTAGACGTTTTACTGTGTGTTATTATAGAAAGTTGAATGAAGCACTGATTTCACTTCATCCTGGTCATGGACTCTAGTCCGGTGAGGAGGTATAGAGGATTGGAGTGTTTCTCAACTCCAATCCTCAAGTACACCGAACAGCACACACTTTCGTTGTAACACAGGACAAACTCACTTGATTCAACTAATCAATTAACCATCAAGCCCTGGATGCGTTGAATCAGGTGAGTTTGTCCTGGGGCTACAACAAAAACATGTTCAGTTAAATAATTGGAGTGAGTTCAATGGTGAAGTATCCCAATACAAGCTAGTGCTAGCAATTTTTTTTTATGTACAGTCACATCTGAAATGACTGAATAAAATAAATAATACAAATACTGAGCTATATTGTATGCTATTTTTTGTTGACATTTTTTATTTTATACTAATACAATTGTTCAGAGAAGAGATTTGGTTAACAAGTTAAAAAAATATATATTAAAAAAAGAGAAGTTATATTCCAAAATGATTGGCATCCCTAATGAATCTTATAAATAAAATCAAACTAAATGTAATCTGCATTAATATATTTTTATTTTATATTGCTGCCTTTAATAGCTCCTTGTTTCATTGGATTATAAAGAAATGAGATAACACGCATGTGAAATCTATTTGTAATCCATCACCATGGATAAAGGCAAATAAATCACAAATGAAAAGAGACAAATGGTTGTTGAATTTCATAAATCAGTCATTTTTTATTTTTTATAAAAATGGGTCCAAAAAACAACTGAAACCAAATACCACTTACCACTATTCGGGCAACAATTATAAAGTTTAAAATCACTGGAACAGTGGTAAACTTGCCTGGTAGAGGACCCAAGTGTATCTTGTCCCCATGCAGTGAGGAAGGTGGTTTAGGGAGGCAAAGATAATTACAGAACCATACAGGTTGCATCTTGGGGTCACCAAAGCCTTGTTCACACTGCAGGCCTTTTAGGCAGTGTAGCACTTATTTTTCAATGCCAGAAATTCATGTAATAGTAACTTAGAGCCTCCCAAGAAACCATTACCAAATTGCCAACTCTTTAATCAGTTGTTATAATATTATGTTCTCCAAATCAGTTCGAACTTCGAAAAAAAACCACAACGCCCCGATGTCAGCTTCATACGATGAATGAAAAAGTTCTTAAAAAGTGTGATACATTTGTGATAATGAGGCGGGCAAATTGGGCATCTACTCGTCAATCTGTGGGGCACATTTCACCCTTGAGAACTTCCACGGCTGTCAACAATGGAAAGAGAGCTTCAGCGAAAAGTTCCCTCTTAAATTGGATTCTGTCGCTACCATCATTGTGGCTTCTAAAGCATCTCAAACAGCCAGCAGCACCAGCAGAGACCGGGAGAATAGAAGTGAACTTGGTAAGTGAAAGAGCTCGCTAGCTACCTCCATGCTAACGTTAGCTAGCTTTTGTGCATTTAGCTGACGTGTTCCATCTAAATAACACTAATAAATCTAACCAAATGTAAACATATCTGCCAGCTGTTGGTAGCTAACTGCTGATGCTGTCATAATATAGATAGTACAAGCCTATGGGGAATAGTAGTTTTGGCTGCGATGAAGGCCACTGTTACTGTATAGAGAAGGTTTTCAAGTGTTTGTTGGGGCTGCGGGTTGTGGTAATTTGGCCATTCTGTGGCTCCAGGAGCGTTTTCTATACAGCCTGCCAAGTGTGGAACTGAGGGCATTTCGGAGAAATGTCTTTGGAAAGGTGGATTATGGATTTTGCTCAATGGAAAAAGTTGATTTTGTGATCTTAAGAGAAGTGTTGCCACAGTTGGTTCTTGTTGAATAGCCAGTTGCTAACATTAGCTTGCTATAGCTAGCTATCCTCTTCTTCCGTTTTTGAATTAATTTGTGGCTATTTCTTTCTAGCTGGCAAAATATGTCAGCTCGATTTTGTTTGTATTTCCATATGTCTAACATAGCTAGTTAAGTTTGTCACTGGTATGAGCTAGTAAGTATCCTAAACCTAGCCAGCTAGACTGATAGCTGCAAGTTAAAACCGGGAAGAGAATTAACGTTAACTGTCTTTTTCATCTGCTGCTGGCTTGCTAATGTTCAGTCAAATACGTATGTTATTGATAAAACATTTTTTAAACAAAGATTGTAAACTAACCCCCCCAAAATTGTTAATGTATATTATAGCACCAACAACATAAATACCTGCTAATTGGAATGGTGTCCATAAGAAAGCAACTAACTAATGTAAACACTTAAGAGTATGCTCAACGGCATTGGCACTTGGATTGGGACTAGGTGCTGTGGTCAGATGAGATGAAAAAAGAGCTCTTTGGTCACGCACACCAGTAGTGGGTTTGGCCTCGGAAAGAAGGAAATTGTTAATTGACCTCAAAATCAACATTTTACAATGGCAATCTGTGTCTCCGAACTTGAACCCCATTGAAAACCTGTGGTTTGACTTAAGAAGGTGTATCCAAAAGCGCATACCAAAGGATATCAAGGATCTGGAAAGATTCTTTGATGGAATGGTCTAATTTCCTTCCCAATGTGTTCCTCAATCTCATAAAACACAGTAGAAAAAGGCTGTTATCCTCACAAGGGGAATACAGGGGTACCAATAATTTTGACGCCTATCCTTTAGAATATATATTTTATTTTTAAACAATCTTTTTCTCTGAGTAATTGTATTAATATAAAATAATATAATTTCCCCCTTTTTTGAGCACACAATATAGTTAAATATTTTTTATCAGCTTTATCAAGGGTGCCAATCATTTCGTATGTGACTGTATGTCGCTCTCCTATAAATAAAAAAATCTAATCAATTCAGAGTTCAAATGCACAGGATACAGCGGGTTGTAAATGGTACAATTTAAAAATTATTACTTGCAAGCTCTTCTCTCAACATTGCAGTAACAATATATATATATATACAGTACCAGTCAAAAGTTTGGATACATCTAATCATTCAAAGTTTTTTTTTCTACATTGTAGAATAATAGTGAAGACATCAAAACAATTAAATAACACATGAAATCATGTAGTAACCAAAAAGTGTTAAAAAAATCGAAATATATTTGACAGCTTTGTACACTCTTGACCTTCTCTCAACCAGCTTCCACTGGAATGCTTTTCCAACAGACTTGAAGGAGTTCACTCTGCAGTCCAACTCATCCCAAACCATCTCAATTGGGTTGAGGTCGGGTGATTGTGGAGTCCAGGTCATCTGATGCAGCATTCCATCACTCTCCTTTTTGGTGAAATAGCCCTTACACAGCCTGGAGGTGTGTTGGGTCATTGTCCTGTTGAAAAACAAATGATAGTCCCAATAAGTGCAAACTAGATGGGATGTCGTATCGCTGCAGAATGCTGTGGTAGCCATGCTGGCTAAGTGTGCCTTGAATTCTATATAAACAGCGTCACCAGCAAAGCACCATCACACCTCCATGCTTCACGATGGGAACCACACATGAAGAGATCATCCGTTCACCTACTCTGCATCTCACAAAATCATGGTGCTTAAAAATCTCAAATTTGGAATCATCAGATCAATGGACAGATTTCCACCGGTCTAATGTCAATTGCTCGTGTTTCTTGGCAAGTCTCTTCTTATTGGTGTCCTCTAGTAGTGGTTTCTTTGCATCAATTCGACCATGAAGGCCTGATTCACACAGTCTCCTCTGAAGAGTTAATGTTGAGATGTCTGTTTCTTGAACTCTCTGAAGCTTTATTTGGACTGCAATTTCTGAGGCTGGTAACTAATAAATGTATCCTCTGCAGCAGAGGTAACTCTGGGTCTTCCTTTCCTGTGGCAGTCCTCACGAGAGCCAATTTCATCATTGTTCTTGATGGTTTTTGCAACTGTACTTGAAATTTCCAAGTTCTGGAAATGTTCCGTATTGACTGACCTTCATATCTTAAAGTAATTATTTACTGGTGTTTTTCTTTGCTTATTTGAGCTGTTCTTGCCATAATATAGACTTGATCTTTGACCAATTAGGGCTATCTTCTGTATACCACCCCTAAGAAGGAAAGAAATTCCACAAATTAACTTTTAACAAGGCACACCTGTTAATTGAAATGCATTCCAGGTGACTACCACATGAAGCTGGTTGAGAGAATGCCATGAGTGTGCAAAGCTGTCATCAAGGCAAAGGATGGCTACTTTGAAGAATATCATATTTTGATTTGTTTAATACTTTTGGGTTACTACATGATTCCTTATGTGTTATTTAATGGTTTTGATATCTTCACTATAATTCTACAATGTAGAAAATAGTAATAAATTACAAAAAACCATACTGTATAAAAAACATCAATAATGCTAACTTAAAGTAAATTAGACAAGATGGAAAAATATGTTAATTGAATGCGCTTCAGATGTTAATTAACTAATTGTTCATTGGTAACTATTAAATATATTTAATAAATCCCTATACAACTGTAATTCACATAATGTGCTAACTTGTTTGGAGGGTCAGAATGAGGGTAGAATAAAAGAAGGAAAGACCATTTTTATTATCTTACACTTGTACTGTGTGGACCTTTTCACCTCTCCCTGGTCAACAGTCAGTGTAACAGGAAGACATTGTCTGGTTATGGTGGGGTCAAAGCCGCTCAGGGACAAATAATTGTGTTTCAGTTTGCTCCTGTTCTCCACTGATCTGTTTCTGCATGGCTCTGTTTTCTGATCTGGTTCTGCTTTCTATTTCATTCAGACAAGATTATGTGAATTGTAAACCACTCTACGCTCTTCAGTTTCCGGCAAGATGCTTTAGGGCTGATATTCAGAGAGAGTCCTTTTTGAGGAGATTGTTGTTTGGATGTGATTTGATGGCACTAACATGATGAAAAATATTTTATGTTTCTTCGTGTAATTTTCAACGCAATTTCAACGTATACATATTTCAGATTATTATGTTGAAATTAGATTGATTTAACAACCTTTTAGTCAGGTTAGGTCAATGTATTTAAGTTAAAGTTTTAGCCTATTTTCAATGTTTACAATGCTGGTTGAAATTAGATGATTTATTTAACCTGTGTGTGTGTGCCTAGTGTGTAGTAATCAACCACATGTTTGCAAGGTGACTTGATAGACATTTATGGTGATCAGGCAAATAACTGTGTTTATACTGTATTTAGTACATCCACTGTTATTGTATAGCCTAATGTAAAGTGAGGCTCCACACACTCATTTCCACCATGCTGCCACACAAGACTCTCTGTGTGTGTGTGTGTGTGTGTGTGTGTGCGTGTGTGTGTGTGTGTGTGTGTGTGTGTGTGTGTTAGAGAGAGAGGTCACACTTTATTTGTATAGTTTGGATTTTCCATCTACAGTATACAGTGGGGCAAAAAAGTATTTAGTCAGCCACCAATTGTGCAAGTTCTCCCACTTAAAAAGATGCCTGTAATTTTCATCACAGGTACACTTCAACTATGACAGACAAAATGAGAAGAAAAAATATCCAGAAAATCACATTGTTGGATTTTTAATTAATGTATTTGCAAATTATGGTGGAAAATAAGTATTTGGTCAACAACAAAAGTTTTTCTCAATACTTTGTTATATTGGCAATGACAGAGGTGAAATGTTTTCTGTAAGTCTTCACCAGGTTTTCACACACTGTTGCTGGTATTTTTGGCCCATTCCTCGCAGATCTCCTCTAGAGCAGTGATGTTTTGGGGCTGTTGCTGGGCAACACGGACTTTCAACTCCCTCCAAAGATTTTCTATGGGGTTGAGATCTGGAGACTGGCTAGGCCACTCCAGGACCTTGAAATGCTTCTTACGAAGCCACTCCTTCGTTGCCCGGGCGGTGTGTTTGGGATCATTGTCATGCTGAAAGACCCAGCCACGTTTCATCTTCAATGCCCTTGCTGATGGAAGGAGGTTTTCACTCATAATCTCACGATACATGGCCCCATTCATTCTTTCCTTTACACGGATAAGTCGTCCTGGTCACTTTGCAGAAAAACAGTCCCAAAGCATGATGTTTCCACCCCCATGCTTCAAAGTAGGTATGGTGTTCTTTGGATGCAACTCCGCATTCTTTGTCCTCCAAACACGACGAGTTGAGTTTTTACCAAAAAGTTATATTTTGGTTTCATCTGACCATATGACATTCTCCCAATCTTCTTCTGGATCATCCAAATGCTCTCTAGCAAACTTCAGACGGGCCTGGACATGTATTGGCTTAAGCAGGGGGACACGTCTGGCACTGCAGCATTTGAGTCCCTGGCGGCGTAGTGTGTTACTGATGGTAGGCTTTGTTACTTTGGTCCCAGCTCTCTGCAGGTCATTCATTCTTAGGTCCCCCCGTGTGGTTCTGGGATTTTTGCTCACCGCTCTTGTGATCATTTTGACCCCACGGGGTGAGATCTTGCGTGGAGCCCCAGATCGAGGGAGATTATCAGTGGCCTTGTATGTCTTCCATTTCCTAATAATTGCTCCCACAGTTGATTTCTTCAAGCCAAGCTGCTTACCTATTGCAGATTCAGATGTATACGCTCTATAGATGGTAATGCTGTCAACAAATTGTTGATAAGCAACTGCTTGCTAAGGTTACGTTTAGGTTTACAATTACGGTAATGGTTAGGTGAAACACTTTATTTGACACCTAGCGTCAACATGTTATGACACGGTCCTAACACTGTCATGACCCATACACCTGTTGTGACATATATTGCGTTAAGAGGGCACGACAAAACCTATTCCCCCTCAGGTAACTGAAAAACTTGGCATTGGTCCTCAGATCCTCAAAAGGTTCTACAGCTCCACCATTGAGAGCCTGGTTGCATCACTGCCTGGTATGGCAACTGCTCGGCATCCGACCGCAAGGCACTACAGAGGGTAGTGCGTACGGCCCAGTACATCACTGCAGCCAAGCTTCCTGCCATCCAGGACCTCTATACCAGGCAGTGTCAGAGGAAGGCCATAAAGATTGTCAAATACTCCAGCCACCCTAGTCATAAACTGTTCTCTCTGCTACCACATGGCAAGCAGTACCGGAGCCCCAAGTCTAGGTCCAAAAGGCTCCTTAACAGCTTCTACCACAAGCCATAAGACTCCTGAACAGCTAATCAATGGGCTACCCAGACCCCTCTTTTACACTGCTGCTACTTTGAAGAATATCATATTTTGATTTGTTTAATACTTTTTGGGTTACTACATGATTCCTTATGTGTTATGTAATGGTTTTAGTTAGTTTATCTATGTATAGTCACTTTAACTCTACCTGCATGTACATATTACCTCAATTACCTTGATTAACCATAGCCCCCCGCACATTGACTATGTACCAGTACCCCGTGTATATAGCCTTGCTATCGTTATTTTACTGCTGCTGTTTAATTGTTTGTTATTTTTATTTTTTATTTTTACTTATCTATTTTTTATTTAACATTTATTTTCCTTAAAACTGCATTGTTGGTTAAGGGCTTGTAAGTAAGCATTTCACTCTAAGGTCTACTACACCTGTTGTATTCGGCGCATGTGACAAATACAATTTGATTTAATTTGATTTTCTGACACACAAGATTGTCAAAACCCAGATATATTCAAATGTTTTTCCCTGCCAAGAAGTTTCCTTTTGTTTCTTAAATCTGTTGTTGTAGTAATTCTTCCCAGTCAACAGCAACAGAGCATTGGGGTAGGTGCATTTCTGACATCAATGTGTGTACAATTACAATGATAATTTAATATGGTCAATTTCAGAACATTTTACATAACATAAAAATACTGTTGACAAGCAGGCTATGGTATAATATAATGTTTTGCCTTGTGTGGTAGGTTATGTGGGTTTTGACACTCTAATGTAGGTATCATAACCAGCCATAAAATAATGCAACATATGTCACAACAGGTCTAAATATATGTGTCATCATAGTGTTAGGATGATATTATGACAGGTCATGCATGACAAGTTCTCACTTGTTATGCCATATTATTACTGTGTTATAACATGTTATGATGCTAGCTGTCAAGTAAAGTGTAACTGGGTTAGGTTTATGTTAGAGTTATGGTTAGTAGATAGTTAGTTGAAATGTTACTGAGCATCTACAGATGGACTATACAAATAATGTGTTAACAAAAAATATTATGGAGCTGCTGAGAGGTCCCTCAAGACGCAAACGATTGGTTTATTTTAATAAGAAAATAACTTGAGGAGAATTGAGGCTGACACGGTTATTGTGATCACATCTGCTTGCAGAGCCAAGCAAACACGAGAGAAATGTGGATTTCATGCCCCTGCATTCAGTAAACAGGGATCTTTAAAGCACAGGCCTACCATAATGGTCTGACTGCTTTCTCTTTAATGGTGTGACAGTGTGTTATTAACAGATTACCAGGAATGACATTCTCTCTGTCTGTCAGTGAAGTTCAGGGAAGACCAGTAGCACTACTATTGGTCATGTTGTGCCTGTCTCGGGTTTAATTATCAATATTATTTCCTGAATAGATAACCTTTCATAGTGGAGAAGTTGAAAGAAGAGCCATTTAGCATCGTGTATGTCGAGGAATGGCTTTTGAAGTTTGTATAATTTACTGGTGCTATTGTGGAAAACGGAATTCAAAATATGTGGTATTAAAACAAATATGGTGGACATTGTATCTTGCTCAACGGTTACTTTCTCTTATTTTTCTGCTGTCGATTGGCATAAGTTGGCACTAACATTGGGCACACAAGTGGAAATGTAGGTAATATTTGGTTGAGATGTTGATCAATGAAATGTCAACCTTTATCACCCACTCAAAGACATCTAGAAGTGTGTTGAATTCCCAATGCTTTCAACCATCTAAAAGCACAACCAAATTCCAATGGAAAAACAATGTCTGATTTTTGGTTTAGTTGTCATCTAAATGAATGCTTATGAGCCTGCTGGTGCCTACCATCGCTCAGTCAGACTGCTCTATAAAATCATAGACTTAATTATAACATAATAATAACACAGAAATTTCAGCCTTAGGTCATTAATATGGTCGAATCCGGAAACTATCATCTCGAAAACAAAATGTTTATTCATTCAGTGAAATACGGAACTGTTATGTATTTGATCTAAATAGTGGCATCCATCAGTCTAAATATTCCTGTTACATTGCACAACCTTCAATGTTATGTCATAATTACATAAAATTCTGGCAAATTAGTTCACAATGAGCCAGGCGGCCCAAACTGTTGCATATACCCAGACTCTGCGTGCAATGAACGCAAGAAAAGTGACAATTTCACCTGGTTAATATTGCCTGCTAACCTGGATTTCTTTTAGCTAAATATGCAGGTTTAAAAATATATACTTTTGTGTATTGATTTTAAGAAAGGCAATGGTGTTTATGGTTAGGTACACGTTAGAGTAACGACAGTCCTTTTTCGCGATTGCGCACTGCATCGATTAATTGCAACGCAGGACACACTAGATAAACTAGTAATATCATCAACCATGTTATAACTAGTGATTATGATTGATTAAATTTAGTGCTAGCTAGCAACTTACCTTGGCTTCTTACCATGGCATTCTTACTGGTGGTTAGAGCATTGGACTAGTTAACGGTAAGGTTGCAAGATTGAATCCCTGAGCTGACAAGGTAAAAATCTGTAGTTCTGCCCTTGAACAAGGCATATAAGAATGTGTTCTTAAGTTCATGGTGGCAGGGGGCAGTATTTTCATGTCTGGATGAAATGCATGCCCAAATTCACCTGCCTGTTACTCATCCCCAGAAGATAAGATATGCATATTATTAGTATTTGGATAGAAAACACTCTGAAGTTTCTAAAACTGTTTGAATCATGTCTGAGTATAACAGAACTTATTTAGCAGGCAAAACCCCGAGGACAAACCATTCAGATTTTTTTTTGTGGTCAGTCTCTTTAATATGTTTTTATTGGGAATCCAGATTTCTAAGGGATTTTATTGATTATTTACGTTAAGAAATACCTAAAGTTGTATTACAAAAGTAGTTTGAAATGTTTTGGAAAAGTTTACAGGTAACATTTGCGATATTTTGTAGTCACGTTGCGCAAGTTGGAACCGGTATTTTTCTGGATCAAACGCACCAAATAAATTGACATTTTGGATATATATCGACGGAATTAATCGAACAAAAGGACCATTTGTGATGTTTATGGGATATATTGGAGTGCCAATAAAAGAAGCTTGTCAAAGGTAAGGCATGAATTATATTTTTATTTCTGCTTTTTGTGTCGCGGGGTTGAAATATGGTTTCTCTCTTTGTTTACGGAGATGCTATCCTCAGATATAAGCATTGTTTGCTTTCGCCAAAAAGCCTTTTTGAAATCTGACATGTTGGCTGGATTCACAACAAGTGTAGCTTTAATTTGCTATCTTGCATATGTGATTTAATGAAAGTTATATTTCTATAGTAATTTATTTGAATTGGGCGCTCTGCATTTTCCCTGGCTTTTGGACAGGTGGGACGCTAGCATCCCACATAACCTCTCTGGAATAACTGACTGGCCTAGTAAAATAAAGATGAAATAAAAGTGTAAAAAAAAAAAACAGCATCCAAAATGACCGATTTCCGATTGTTATGAAAACTTGAAATCGTTCCTAATTAATCGGCCATTCCGATTAATTGGTCGACCTCTAGTATGTAGGCAGCAGCTTCTCTATGTTAGATGGCTGTTTAACAGTCTGATGGCCTTGAGATTGAAAAAGCTCATATCTCTCGGTCCTAGCTTTGATGCACCTGTACTGACCTCGCCTTCTGGATGGTAACGGGGTGAACAGGCAGTGGCTCGGGTGGTTGTTGTCACAGGAAGGCCAAAAAGATCAAAGACATCGGGTGTTGTAGGTGTCCTAGAGCACAGGTAGTTTGCCCCCGGTTATACGTTGTGCAGACCACACTACCCTCTGGAGAGTCTTGCGGTTGTGGGCGGTGCAGTAGCCGTACCAGGCGGTGATACAGCCCGACAGGATGCTCTTAATTGTGCATCTGTAAATATTTGTGAGGGTTTTAGGTGACACGCCAAATTTCTTCAGCCTCTTGAAGCTGAAGAGGCGCTCAAGTCCACTACTGTTGTGTCGTCTGCAAACTTGTTGATTGAGTTTGAGGCGTGCATGGCCACGCAGTCATGGGTGATCAGGGAGTACAGGAGAGGGCTGAGCATGCTCCCTTGTTGGGGCACCAGTGTTGAGGATCAGCGAAGTGTAGGTGTTGTTTCCGACGTAAACTACATGGGGGTGGCACGTCAGGAAGTCCAGGACCCATTTGCACAGTGCGAGGTTGGGGCCTCAAGCTTAATGATGAGCTTGGAGGGTACTATGGAGTTGAATGCTGAGCTATAGTCAATGAACAGCATTCGTACATACAATTGTTATTTAATCAGTTTGTGTCCAGTGGATAGGCACTGTATCTCATTTCTTGTCTCTCTTGAAATCTAACTATTGTGCAACATCTGATAAAGCAATCTATACATTCTATGAATATTCAAATGTTCTGCTTACACTATGAAAGCCAATTTCCCCTTACCGCGAGGTGTGTGCTGACTCTTAATCCAGGTGTTCCTCCTATTATAACCCTTGTCCCCAAGGGAGCCACATCAGCTTGCTAAAGGAGCCTCATCGACACCAATTCAGAGCTGATGCTTTTCCGCTCTCATCAACCATTTAGACATCGAGTGACTTTTAGATTGAGTTCTCCAATGCGTGTTATGATGCCCGGGGGGACACATACCAATAATGTCTGTCAGTTAGAAGAGGGGGCCAGGAGCAATACAGGGAGCTCTTGAGTGAGATTATCATCCCTGCTCCTCGTGTCAACATCTCCAGCTTTAGGCAATCCTATTACCCAACTACCTTAGCTACCTGACTTCAGAAGTTTTATCTCCCCACGCAGCTGTTCCAGAGAACCATGCCATGGCTTTATTGAGGCAGAGAACCCCGGCCTCCTTCCTTGTTGATAAAACCTTCCCACTGTTTGTATGGTCCCTTGTACATACAGTGGGGCAAAAAAGTATTTAGTCAGCCACCAATTGTGCAAGTTCTCCCACTTAAAAAGACGAGAGAGGCCTGTAATTTTCATCATAGGTACACTTCAACTATGACTGACAAAATGAGAAAAAAAAATCCATAAAATCACATTGTAGGATTTTTAATGAATTCCTTTGCAAATTATGGTGGAAAATAAGTATTTGGTCAATAACAAAAGTTTATCTCAATACTTTGTTATATACCCTTTGTTGGCAATGACAGAGGTCAAATGTTTTCTGTAAGTAAGTCTTCACAAGGTTTACACACACTGTTACTGGTATTTTGGCCCATTCCTCCATGCAGATCTCCTCTAGAGCAGTGATGTTTTGGGGCTGGGCAACATGGACAATCAACTCCCTCCAAAGATTTTCTATGGGGTTGAGATCTGGAGACTGGCTAGGCCACTCCAGGACCTGGAAATGCTTCTTATGAAGCCACTCCTTCATTGTCATGCTGAAAGACCCAGCCACGTTTCATCTTCAATGCCCTTGCTGATGGGATGAGGTTTTCACTCAAAATCTCACAATACATGGCCCCATTCATTCTTTCCTTTACACGGATCAAAAAAAAAGCATGATGTTTCCACCCCCATGCTTCACAGTAGGTATGGTGTTCTTTGGATGCAACTCAGCATTCTTTGTCCTCTAAACACGATGAGTTGAGTTTTTTCCAAAAAGTTATATTTTGGTTTCATCTGACCATATGACATTCTCCCAATCTTCTTCTGGATCATCCAAATGCTCTCTAGCAAACTTCAGACGGGCCTGGACATGTACTGGCTTAACCAGTTGGATTTAGGGGGCGCTATTTTAATTTTTGGAAGAAAAACATTCCCGTTTTAAACAAGATATTTTGTCACGAAAAGATGCTCGACTATGCATATAATTGACAGCTTTGGAAAGAAGTCACTCCGACGTTTCCAAAACTGCTAAGATATTGCCTGTGAGTGCCACAGAACTGATGTTACAGGCGAAACCCAGATTTAAAAAACAACCAGGAAGTGCCGCATTTTTTGAAACCGCCTCATGCCAATGACTCCTTATATGGATGTGAATGATCTACGAATGAGCTTAAGTTTTCCACGTTTTCCCCAAGGTGTCTACAGCATTGTGACGTCTTTTTAGGCATTTCCCTTGAAGAATGGCAGTAAGAGACTATGTATGGCATGTGGTCACATGGTGTCTCCCGCAGAAAACCTTGCGTAAAATACTGAGGTAGCCATTTTTCCAATCGCTTCTTATGAGAAACCAACTGCCTCGACAGATATATTATCGACTATATTTGTTAAAAACACCTTGAGGATGGATCCTAAACAACGTTTGCCGTGTTTCTGTCGATATTATGGAGCTAATTTTGAAAAAAGTTTGGCTTTATAGTTGTAGCATTTTTGGTCGATTTCTCAGCCAAGCATGGTGAGGAAACGGGAGCTTTTTCACCTACAAAAATCTTTTTGGAAAAAAGGAACATTTGCTATCTAACTGGGGGTCTCCTGAGTTATCCAAAGTTCTTCAAAGGTAAATGATTTAATTTGGTTGCCTTTCTTATTTTTGTGAAAATGTTGCCTGCTGCCAGCAGAGCCTAGCATAGCATTATGCCATGATAAGCTTACACAAATGCTTGTCTAGCGTTGGCTGTAACGCATATTTTGAAAATCTGAGATGACAGTGTTGTTAACAAAAGGCTAAGCTTGTGTTTGAATATATTTATATTTCATTTTTATAAATATTTCATATTTATTTCATTTCGTTTCTAGGGTATTTATGTCCGTTGCGTTATGCTAATGCATTTGAGGCTATGATTACGCTCCCGGATACGGGTTTGCTCGTCGCAACTGGTTAAGCAGGGGGACACGTCTGGCACTGCAGGATTTGAGTCCCTGGCGGCGTAGTGTGTTACTGATGGTAGGCTTTGTTACTTTGGTCCCAGCTCTCTGCAGGTCATTCACTAGGTCCCCCCGTGTGGTTATGGGATTTTTGCTCACCGTTCTTGGGATCATTTTGACCCCACTGGGTGAGATCTTGCGTGGAGCCCCAGATCGAGGGAGATTATCAGTGGTCTTGTATGTCTTCCATTTCCAAATAATTGCTCCCACAGTTGATTTCTTCAAACCAAGCTGCTTACCTATTGGAGATTCAGTCTTCCCAGTCTTCCCAGTCTACAATTTTGTTTCCTTTGTCCTTTGACAGGTCTTTGGTCTTGGCCATAGTGGAGTTTGGAGTTTGACTGTTTCAAGTTGTGGACAGGTGTCTTTTATACTGATAACAAGTTCAAACAGGTGCCATTAATACAGGTAATGAGTGGAGGACAGAGGAGCCTCTTAAAGAAGAAGTTACAGGTCTGTGAGAGCCAGAAATCTTGCTTGTTTTGTAGGTGACCAAATACTTACTTATTTTCCACCATCATTTGCAAATAAATTCATAAAAAATCCTACAATGTGATTTTCTCACAATTGGTGGCTGACTAAATACTTTTCCCCCCCACTGTATACCTTTTAGTAGGTGAGAGGAGAAAATAGCAACAGACATTTTGTACAGAAAACGCGCAATTTGGGCTCTGGGTTCTTTGCACTCGTGTGATTATGGAAGCTTTCCATGAATGGAGCACCAGTGATGCAAAGAACCTAAGCTTTACACCCCTGACAAGGTATCCTTCACTGTGTTGTAGTGTACATGGGTGTGTGCATCTACATGCTTATGTGTGCGGTAGACAAAATGTCGCCTCACTTCAGGTCCTTAGGAAACTATGAAGTAATTTGTTAGCCCAGACAAACTCATGTGTTTTTACATATAGCCGGGAAGACCTATTGGATATGAAAGCGACATCAACTTAAGACCTGGAATACGACTTTCCCGAAGCGGATCCCTTGTTCGGAACTCCACTCTGGACATGGGATCTTATCCCGGAGGCCGACCCAAAACAACACGGTCGCCGCAGGAGAGGTAGACGGAGCGGCTTACTGGTCAGACTTAGAAGGCGAGCAGACCATCCACCACTTCCGAGCATATTACTCGACAATGTCCAATCTCTAGACAACAAGGTGGACGAAATTAGGGTATGAGTTGCCTTCCAGTGAGACATCAGAGATTGTAACATGGCTCGGAAACACACCCTGCTGATCCTCAACACTGGGGCCCCACAATGGTGTGTTCTCAGCCCTCTCCTGTACTCCTTGTTCACCCATGACTGCGTTGCCATGCAAGCCTCCAACTCAATAATCATGTTTTCAGACGACACTACAGTGGTAGGCTTGATTACCAACAACAATGAGACAGCCTACAGGGAGGAGGTGAGGGCCCTCAGAGTGTGGTGTCATGAAAATAATCTCTCACTCAATGTCAACAAAACAAAGGAGATGATCGTGGTCTTCAGGAAACGGCAGAGGGAGCCGTACACATCAACGAGACAGTTGCGGAGAAGGTGGAAGTTTTAAGTTCCTCGGTTTACACAGCGTGCTAAAGAAGGTGCAACAGCGCTTCTTCAACCTCAGGAGGCTGAAGAAATTTGGCTTGTCACCTAAAACACTCACAAAATTTTACAGATGCACAATCGAGAGCATCCTGTTGGGCTGTATTACCATCTGGTACGGCAACTTCTCCGCCCACAAACGCAAGGCTCTCCAGAAGGTAGTGCGGTCTGCACAATGCATCACCGGGGACAAACTACCTGCCCTCCATTACACCTACAGCACCCGATATCACAGGAAGGCCAAAAAGATCCTCAAGGACAACAACCACCCGAGCCTCTACCTGTTTACCCTGCTATCATCCAGGAGCCGAGGTCAGTACGGTGCATCAAAGCTAGGACCGAGAGACGGAAGCTGTTTTTCAATCTCAATGCCATCAGACTGTTAAACAACCATCACCAACATAGAGTGGCTGCTGCCTACATACAGACTCAAATCTCTGGCAACTTTAATACATTTAATAAATGGATTCAATAAAGGTTTCACTAGTCACTTTAAATAACGCTACTTTTATAATGTCTACATATCCTACATTACTCATCTCATATGTGTATATACAGTATTCTATACCATCTACTGCATCTTGCCGCACGACCATCGCTCATCCATATATTTAAATGTGCATATTCTTAGTCATCCCTTTACATTTGTGTGTATAAGGTAGTTTTTATAAATTTGTTAGATTACTTGTTAGATGTTACTGCACTGTCGGAACTAGAAGCACAAGCATATTGCTATACTCGCATTAACATCTGATCACCATGTGTATGTGACCAATAAAATTTGATTTGAATTGAGTATCCCGACTGGACAAAAACTTGTTGAATCAACGTTGTTTTGATGTCATTTCACCCCAAAAAATATAAGTGATGACGTTGAATCAATGTGGAAAACTATAGGGAGTCTATATGAAAACTATATGTTGTCATTTTTTCACCCAACTCGTATCCTCAAACAATGACAAGGTGACATTTGTTGATTTCACTTTTAATTCATATTAGTTGATAGCTCAACCAAATGTAAACCAAAAATAGATGTTGAAATAACGTCTGTGCCCAATTGGTACCTTGTGTATGCACATTAATGTGTTTGCATTTGTTTGTGCTTGTGTGCTTGTGTGTGTGTGTGTGTGTGTGTGTGTGTCTATGTGCTAGCAACTCTGGACCTCTGGTCCAAATGGTCACCTCTAAATTCCTGGTTGTAGTGATAAAAGGCTGTGGCGTCTCCATAATTGTTTGGGGCAGCATTTATCTGACATGGCTTCAGTCCACAACTTCTATTAGAAGGGAGTTGATGCTGCATGAAATGCCTCCATATTGAGCAATGGTCTGTATCCCTTTAATATAGGTCCACCAGCTGGACAGGACATACTGGAGGAAAACAATGCTCCAGGACATTCTGGCATTAAATAGAGAAAGTTCTGCTTGAACAAAGGTTCCAGGCTCCTGCATAAAATTACATTTCCATTTTACCTAGGTTTTTATACAGTGTTGACTCTGTAGTTAGGAACATTATGTTGGTATTTACATTTTTGATGCACCTGCCCTGTAACAACGTTCAACTGCTTACAAGTAAATACGCTATGTATACAAAAGTATGTGGACACCCTTTAAAATGAGTCGATTCGGCTAGTTTAGCCACACCCATTGCAGACAGGTCCTCGGTTGCAACACTCACTACTGAGTAGCAAACTGCTTCTGGAAGCAACGTCAGCACAAGCCTGGTTTAAAGCTCACCGCCATTGGACTCTGAAGCAGTGGAAACGCGTTCTCAAGAGTGATGAATCACGCTTTACCATCTGGCAGTCCGACGGCCAAATCTGGGTTTGGCGATGACAGGAGAATGCTACCTGCCCCAATGCGTAGTGCCAACTGTTAAGTTTGGTGGAGGAGGAATAATGGTGTGGGGCTGTTTTTCATGTTTCGGGCTAGGCCCCTTAGTTCTAGTGAAGGGAAATCTTAACGCTACCGCATACAATAACATTCTAGACCATTCTGTGCTTCCAACTTTGTGGTAACAGTTTGGGGAAAGCCCTTTCCTGTTTCAGAATGACAATGCCCCCCTGCACAAAGGTTTGTCGAGATCGGTGTGGAAGAACTTGACTGGCCTTCACAGAGCCCTGACATCCACCACATCAAACACCTTTGTGATGAATTGGAATGCCGACTACGAGCCAGGCCCAATCGTCTAAACATCTGTTACCGACCGCACTAATGCTCTTGTGGCTGAATGGAAGCAAGTCCCCGCAGCAATGTTCCAACATCTAGTGGAAAGCCTTCTCAGATGAGTGGAGGCTGTTATAGCAGCAAAGGGGGTACCAACTCCGTATTAATGCCCATGATTTTGTAATGAGATTTTCGACAAGCAGGTGTCCACATACTTTTGGCTATGTAGTGTGTTTTCTCAATTGAACCAAATATATAATTCAATGCCAACTGTTATATTTAATTATTAATAAATGTATTTCAAGTTGCAACTTATTTATTTCAACACTCAACTTAACTTTTAGTTAAAACTAATAAATAACATAAATACAAACTACACTTTAGAAAAATTTAGATTTTTACTGAGTTATAGTTAATTTAAGAAAATCAGTAAATTGAAAAAAATCAATTTGGCCCAAACATACGGATTTCACATGACTGGGAATACAGGTAAGCATCTTTTGGTCACAGCTACCTTTAAAAAAAGGTAGGGGCATGGATTAGAAAACCAGCCAGTATCTGGTGTGACCACCATTTGCCTCATGCAACTCGACACATCTCCTTCGCATAGAGTTGATCAGGATTTTGGTTGTGGCCTGTGGAATGTTGTCCCACTCGTCTTCAATGGCTCTGCAAACTTGCTGGATATTGGCGAGAACTGGAACACACTGTCACATACATTGGTTCAGAGCATCCCATACATGCTCAATGGGTGACATGTCTGGTGAGTATACAGGCCATGGGAGAACTGGGACATTTTCAGCTTGCAGGAATTGTGTACAGATTGTGACATGGAGCAGTGCATTATCATGCTGAAACATGAGGTGATGGCAGTGGATGAATGGCACGACAATGGGCCTCAGGATCTCGTCAAGTTATTTCTGTGCATTCAAAATGCCATCAATAAAATTGTGTTCATTGTCTGTAGCTTATGCCTGCTCATACCTTAACCCCACCGTCACCATGGGGCACTCTGTTCACAAAATTGACATCAACAAACCGCTCGCCCACACGACACAATACTAATAAGCAAACTTGCTATATGCCCGGTAGAGTTGAAACCGGGATCAACTGTGAAGAGCCCCCTTCTCCAGCATGCCAGTGGTGATCGATGGCTGCCTAAATATGGTTCCCAATCAGAGACAATGATAATCACCTGACTCTGATTGAGAACCGCCTCAGGCAGCCATAGACTGTGCTAGACACCCCACAAAACCCCAAGACAAAAACGCACCACAATAACCCATGTCACACCCTGGCCTGACCAAATAAATGAAGACAAACATAATATACTTCGACCAGGGCGTGACAGACGCCGAACTGCAGTCAGGTCAAAATCCTGGTGAGGACGACGATGAGCTTCCCTGAGACGGTTTCTGACAGTTTGTACAGAAATTCTTCACTTGTGCAAACCCACAGTTTCAAAAGCTGTCCAGGTGGTTGGTCTTAAAAGATCCTGCAGCTGAAAAAGACAGATGTGGTGTTCCTGGGCTGGCGTGGTTACACGTGGTCTGCCGCTGTGAGGCCGGTTGGACGTACTGCCAAATTCTCTAAAACTAGTTTGGATGTGGCTTATGGTAGAAAAATGAACAACAGCTCTGGTGGACATTCCTGCAGTCAGCATGCCAATTGCACGCTCCCTTAAAATTTGAGACATCTGGCATTGTGTTGTGTGACAAAACTGCACATATAACAGTGGCCTTTTATTGTCCTCAGCACAAGGGGCATCTGTGTAATGAGCATGCTGTTTAATCAGCTTCTTGATATGCCCAACCAAAAGCCATGGATTACAGGCAACATCTGCATCGAGCTAAAGGCTAGAGCTGCCGCTTTCAATGAGCGGGAGACTAATCTGGACTCTTAAGAAATCCTGCTATGTCCTCAGACAAACCATCAAACAAGCAAAGCGTCAGTACAGATTGAATCCTACTACACCGGCTCTGACGCTCGTCGGATGTGGCAGGGCTTGGTAACTATTACGGACTACAAAGGGAAACCCAGACGCGAACTGCCCAGTGACGCGAGCCCACCAGATGACCTAAATGCCTTTTATGCTTGCTTCGAGGCAAGCAACACTGAAGCATGCAAAACAGCATCAGCTGTTCTGGATGACCTTTAAAACAGGTCAACATTCACAAAGCCGCTGGGCCAGATGGGTTTCCAGGACGATTACTCAAAGCATGCGCGGACCAACTGTCAAGTGTCTTCACTAACATTTTTCAACCTCTCCCTGACTGAGTCTGTAATACCTACATGTTTCAAGCAGACCACCATAGTCCCTGTGCCCAATGAAGCGAAGGTAACCTGCCTAAATGATTACTGCCCCGTGGCACTCATGTCGGTAGTACCGTGCTACCCTTGACCCACTCCAATTCGCAAACCGCACCAACAGATCCACAGAGGACACAATCTCAATCATACTCCACACCTCCCTTTCTCACCTGGACATAAGGAACACCTATATGAGAATGCTGTTCATCGACTACAGCTCAGCGTTCAACACCATAGTGCCCACAAAGCTCATCACTAAGCTAAGGACGCTGGGACTAAAACACCTCCCTCTGCAACTAGATCCTGGACTTCCTGACGGGCCAACCCCAGTTAGTAAGAGTTGGCAACAACATGTCTGCCATGCTGATCCTCAGGGGTGTGTACTTAGTCCCCTTCTGTATTCCCTGTTCACCCATGACTGTGTGGCCAAATACAACTCCAACACCATCAAGTTTGCTGACGACAGTGGTAAGCCTGATCACCGACAATGATGAAACGGCCTATAGGGAGGAGGTTAGATAACTGGCAGTCGGGTGCCGGGACAACAACCTCTCCCTCAATGTGATCAAGACAAAGGAGCTGATTGTGGACTACAGGAAAAGGCGGACCGAACAGGCCCCCATTAACATCGACGGGGCTGTAGTGGAGTGGGTCGAGAGATTCAAGTTCCTTGGTTTCCACATCACCAAAGAACTATCATGGTCCAAACATACCAAGACAGTTGTGAAGAGGACACGACAAAACCTTTCCCCCCTCAATATACTGAAAAGATTTTGCATGGGCACCCAGATCCACAAAAGGTTCTACAGCTGCACCATCGAGGGCATCCTGACCAGTTACATCACCGCCTGATATGGCAACTGCTTGGCATCTGACCGCAAGGCGCTACAAAGCGTAGTGCGAATGGCCCTTTACTTAACTGGGGCCAAGCTTCCTGCCATCCAGGACCTATATAATAGGCGGTGTCAGAGGATACATTGTGGATTACATTGACCCCCTCCCCTGTTCGTTTGGGGCGAAGTGACTATGTAACAATCTACATGTACAGATTACCTCAACTAGCCTGTACCCCTGCACACTGACTCAGTACCGGTGCCACCTGTATATAGCCTCATTATTATTATTATTATTATTATTATTATTATTATTATTATGTTTTTATTTTAGCCTACTTGGTAAATATTTTCTTCTTCTTGAACTGCACTGTTTGTTAAGGGCTTGTAAGCATTTCACAGTCCACTTGTTGTATTCGGTGCATGTGGCAAATCAAGTTTGATTAGATTTTTCAGGTGGATGGGTTATCTTGGCCACTAACAGGGATGTAAACACATTTTTACACCAAATTTGAGAGAAATATGCCTTTTGTGCGTTTGGAAAACTTCTGGGATTTTATATTTCAGCTCATGAAACATGGGACCAACACTTTGCATGTTGCATTCATATTTTTGTTCAGTGTAGTATTTCATGTTAATACAACCCATTTTTTTCATCTTGTTCCAAGTAGATTTTTCACCTTGGAGAAAATCTTCAATTGGGTCACAAGCAATAAGATCAATGTCCTGTTAATCAAAATATTAAGTTGGTTGCATAAAATTTAATAATGATTCAAAATACTCTCTTTAAGAAAGACTTTCACATTTATTGGTTACAATATTGTAACCCAATCATGACCATCTCAACACTGGAAATCACATGTGTATGTGACCAATACAATCTGATTTGAACCATACCAGGCTCTTAAGTATCATTTAGAATTCAGTGCTAGCAGTGTACATATAATCATGAAGAACAAAGAAAACTGAACATATTAACTGGTATGACATTCAATCTCACGGGTGGCCAAAAACAACAAACTGAAAGCCACCCCCCCCAATAAGCCTTACCTCAATCTCTTCTGACAGGCTGCTGCAGCTACGTTGCCCCCACAGCTGTGTAATACGTAGAAGCATGAGGTGTTGAAAGCAATTTGGAAGATTTCATTCAATAAAAAAAATCACATGGATTTGTCAGATTCATTATTTGATTTCAGAAAAACAGAATAGGTTGAACGAACCAAAGCGTACATTTTCGATCATACCAATCAGTTGAATGACAGAGCCATTCCACGTTTTACAGCATGTGACAAGCAGGTATCATTCCGCAATAAACAATATCTTTCTTATCAGTCTCTGTGTATTAAAGAAAGTTTGCACAGATTCAAATATTACTTCATTTACATGTTATTTTTTGCAACAGTGAACAGGGGAAGAGGGTTTGTGAGAAGACACAACTAACCCTCTGTCGATAAGACACTGGACTGATAAGGGAACACAGTGACCTGTAGGGGGCAGCAGAGGTCTATGCAGATGAAGCAGGATAACTCCCAGCCAGACAATGGCAGATGTGCTTCACCACAATGAGGAGGTCAGTAAGGAACATTCCAAGGCCAAATACAGCACCAACACACTGTGAGATGTGCTGTGGGGGAGAAGGACTTTGATGCAGCCAAACACAGACCCAGTACAACAAAATCTCTCTCATTTTACAACAGCAGTTGTTGCAAAGTGCTATACAGATACTAGCCTAAAACCACAAAGAGCAAGCAATGCAGCCCTCTGGCCTGTGTTTGTTTCTGGGTTACCGTTGGTTTTGCTGCGAAGAGGAGTGTGAAGATAGTTCTCTCTATTCATTCTGTTACACTATATACAGTTCCTGTCAAAAGTTGACACCTACACATTCAAGGGTTTTTATTTTTACTATTTTCTACATTGTAGAATAATGTTGAAGACATCAGAACTATGAAATAACACATATGGAATCATTTAGTAACCAAAAAACGTATGAAACAAATCAAAATATATTTTATATTTGAGATCTTCAAGGTGCCTTGATGACAGCTTTGCACACTCTTGGTATTTTCTCAACCAGCTGTATATAAATTGATTAATGCGCTATTCATGAACAATGGCTTGGCAGGAGAAATTAATGTGGGGAATCAATGTTTATAATCCAGGAACTGGGAACATCCTATATTCCCTGGAATAAACAATACCTATGACAACCTAATGGCATGCTAATTCACACACTCTATTCTTCAGAGTAGCATACTCTGATATTTTACCAAGTTTTACTGACTTACTTCAAGCATCTGAAATACATGGAGTATTCTAAACATTAGGACACCTTTGCCCCCAGAACAGCCTCAATTTGTTGGGGCATGGACTCTACAAGGTGTCAAAGCATTCCACAGGGATGCTGGCCCATGTTGACTCTAATGCTTCTCACAGTTGTCAAGTTGGCTGTATCTCCTTTGGGTGGTGGACCATTCTTGATACACACGGGAAACTGTTGAGTGTGAAAAACCCTGCAGTCTTGTGTTTCTTGACACAAACCACCGACTACCCTGTTCCGATCAAAAACTCTTAAATATTTTGTCTTGCCCATTCACCCTCTGAATGGCATACACACACACAATCCATCTCAATCCATCTCTCAGTTGTCTCAAGATCCTCAAAATCCTTCTTTAACCTGTCTCCTCCCCTTCATCTACAATGAAATGAAGTGGATTTAACAGGTGACAACAATAAGGGATCATAGCTTTCACCTGGATTCACCCAGTGAGTCTGTCATGGAAAAACCAAGTGTTCTTAATGTTTTGTGTACTCAGTGTATGTTCACTGATCATTCATTTGGGATCAGGGAAATATTATGAATGTCCACATTTATTTTAATAACCCCAAAATTGTTTGCAAGAAGGCAGCTCTTACTTAAGCAAAAAAAAAAATATATATATAACACATTTTCTGAAACATAATGTTGCACTGCTTGTCAAGACAATTCTTTCATTTTCCAAATATCACTATATCCAAACAATAAGTCAATGAAAGAACAACAGTATTTACTTATTTATGTACATATCAAATACTTTACCATGGCAGTAGACATTTTAGGCTGTCATAAAAGTTTGGTATTAACGTCAGGCAAAATTTGCACATTGGCTCTACTCTTTTTTTTTTTGAATGAAGAAATAAACAAACAACAGCATACCTCTTATTTCCTCTCATTTGCAAGCATACTATTACAGGTGTAATGTAAACTAACAATTACGAACATGCCTCAGACATTTTGACATTACCCAAGCTCAGTGCTAAAAATGTAATTATCTAATATCTTACTAGCACCTTTACCAGAGCCATTATGCATGACTACCTAGGGCGGCAGCAGCATTCATCTTTCTGCCTGCTCTTTTTGCTGAGAGGTTGGGAATGAACCAGCGTTGCAGGAGAGAGCACCTCTGTTCCCCCTGGCAGACCAATCAATGGCTAGGATATAGAAAATGGATTCCGTCACAGAATGGATGGAGAAGGCTGGGTCAGAAAAAAATAAATATATCCAAGCAAGGTACCAGTTCAGTGAAAGACAAAACTAATGAGTTGCTACTCATATCTGGTGTGACTTACAGAAGTGAATCATGGGTGCCCTTTCCCTCTCTCATACCCACCCTACCACTATTCTTACTGCTGAGTGGAACGCTTTCTCTATGTTCCTGTGCCAGCAGAATTATGTGCAAGACCAAGGTGATAATGCTCACTTCACATGCCCTACAGCTCTTCCATTATGCTGCGGGTTCAAAAAAGTTCAGCCCGGTATAATGCAACCGCAAATTGTGGGGGAAAAGCATGACGGAACGGAGTGGAATCAATTACAGGCAGTGTGAAACACATCAAAAGAGAAGGGGGAATCTACCTTGATAAAAAAAAAAAAGTTGTATAGGATGACAGCCCTTATTCTTCAAACTCAAGCTGCAGGATTTTTATAACTGTTAACATTGTTTTTTTCTTCTTTTCTTCAAGCTAATCTATTTGGCAGGTAATTGTATTCTAGGGTAAGAAGTACAAGACCTCACACACAAAATAACAAGCGGCAATAGAATAGTGATGAAGCAATGGGAGCGAGGTAAGTTAATTAAGCCTTGAATACTGATTGGGAAAGACCCTTTGGTTTGTCCTGGTGGGACAAGACCTCTTAAATAAATGACTAAATACTCCCCTGGCAGTGCTCCTTACAACTGTAGGCCTGTGTCCAACACAATAGCCAGCACTGTCCTGAGAGTAAGGATGAGAGAGAATGCATTTGTCTGCACCAGTAGAATATTAGTTATAATCAGAAAAAGAGACATGTTGTAAATCATACAGTTTAAATGCCCCTGTTTTCCCAACCCTGACGCTATGACTAAAGGTTGGATTTTGAATCCACTCGTCCATCAATGCATTTACGCATGGTGCTTTACTCGGTTTTGCAGAAAGTGTCAGATTAGGCAGGGCCAATAGGGTACAAGAGTAGACATTCTCTGACCACAACCCCTTAAATGACTTGAAATCTGCTGCAGCTGTAATGTGGGGTTGAACTTGCCCTTGCTCACCCATTGTTATTACTGTAAGGCATCTCCACAGAAACATTAGGATGTGTTGTCCTGCTCGTCTTTGAGGGCGGTAAGACAACAGTGCTCTCTGGGCCTTGACGTTTAATGAGCATACCATGTCGCCTCCATTTCTCCACATGATGAAGTGGAGAGGAGAGGGCTGACATGGGCTTTTGATTCATAGCAGACAGGGGAATATTGACAACTGGCTCCGGGGACAGAGGTTCTGTCACTGTCCCTTTACCCCGCGCACTGTCTCCGCTGGCTGGTAGGACGAGATGTGAAGTGACAGCTCGGTGGCATCTACAGACGGCTGTTAATATAATCCATGGCCGGCCCTGTCACATCATTCAGTGGCTGCCCTGTATTGTCTGAGAGTTAAGATAGTAATTGAAAGAATAAGGAGAAACAAATAAATGCCTGTATTATTGCAAATAGCCTTGTTGGTAAAATGTGATTATAAGACAAGTTCTGGTACATGTCAATCATAAGCAGAAGTGAAAATGGACTGCAGAGGACCACAAATTAAATCTACAGGATGCAATTATTTTGGCTATAACAATATCAGAACATTAACATAATTCCATCCTCTCCCCCAATCGGTCTCCTTCATTATATTCTCAGGGATAACTTTGGCACAATAAGAGTATAGAAAAATAATGTAGTCACTGATAGATCCAGTCACAGCTGTTATTTGTTGAACATATTTGATATAGTGTTTCTTTACTACTAATGGTACATTTTTTTATGTATCAGTTCCACAGTAATTGAAAAGCAAATGGTGATTTGATTATATAACAGAGAATTCTGGATATACTTCTCAAAAAACAATGACGTTCAATTTGAATAGTCACTGAGATGGAGGTTGGAAAGAACAGTGCATTTGGAAAGTATTCAGACCTCTTGACTTTTTCCACATTCTGTTACGTTACAGCCTTATTCTAAAAATGATCAAATATTTGTTTCCCTCATCAATCTACACACACAATACACCATAATGACAAAGTGAAAACAGGTTTTTAGAAGTTTTTGCAAATGTATTACAAATAAAAAACATGATACCTTATTTACATAAGTATTCAGACCCTTTGCTTTGAGACTCGATATTGAGCACGGGTGCATTGACCATCCTTGAGATGTTTCTAAAACTTGATTGGAGTCCACCTGTAGTAGATTCAATTGATTGGACATGATTTGGAAAGGCACACACCTGTCTATGTAAAGTCCCACAGTTGACAGTGCATGTCAGAGCAAAAAGCAAGCCATGAGGTCGATGGAATTATCCCTAGAGTTCCGAAACAGGATTGTGTCGAGGCACAGATCTGGGGAAGGGTACCAAAAAATGTCTGTAGCATTGAAGGTCCCCAAGAACACAGTGGCCTCCAATCATTCTTAAATTGAATAAATTTGGAACCACCAAGACTCTTCCTAGAGCTGGCTGCCCGGCCAAACTGATCAATCGGGGTAGAAGGGCCTTGGTCAGGGAGGTGACCAAGAACCTGATGGTCACTCTGACAGATCTCCAGAGTTCCTCTGTGGAGATGGGAGAACCTTCCAGAAGGACAACCATCTCTGTAGCACCCTACCAATCAGGCTTTTAGGGTGGAGTGGCCAGAAGGAAGCCACTCCTCAGTAAAAGGCACATGACAGCCCACTTGGAGTTTGCCAAAAGGCACCTAAAGGACTTTCAGACAATGAGAAATAACATTCTCTGGTCTGATGAAATCACCTTCCAACAGGACAATGACCCTAAGCACACAGCAAAGACAACGCAGGAGTCGCTTTGGGACCAGCCTCTGAATGTCTTTGAGTGGCCCAGGCAGAGCCCGGACTTGAACACGATCTAACATCTCTGGAGAGACCTGAAAATAGCTGAGCAGCGGTGCTCCCCATCCATCCTGACAGAGCTTGAGAGGATCTGCAGAGAAGAATGGGAGAAACTCCCCAAATTCAGGTATGCCAAGCTTGTAGCGTCATACCCAAGAAGATTCGAGGCTGTCATCGCTTCCACAGGTGCTTCAACAAAGTGCTATGTCATTATGGCATATTGTGTGTAGATTGATGGAAAAACAGCAATTTAATACATTTTAGAATATGGCTGTAACGTAACAAAATGTGTAAAAAGTTGAGGTGTCTGAATACTTTCAGATTGTACTTGCTCACATGTTTTGAATGTGTTTTTATTAAGGTGTTTTTTAAGAAGTACTATACAATACTTATTACTTTTCATTACTTTTTGCGGATGGGAGATTATGAGGACAGTGTTTTGTTTAGCAAAACCAATGTCATCATTGAAATGCAATATCGTCAACAGAGTGTGGGGATAAACATCCACAATGATTTCCTGCCTTGTAATCTATAAAACAAGTTATTTAAAGGTTATGCCTAGTCAATAGCCATGGGTGTTTTGTGGTTCAAGTCATCTTCCTTATGAATGCTCAAAGCCATTTGAGCCGTGCTCTCTCCCGGAAATGGGCTCCTTTTGTTATACAAGGTCTTCGATTAGTCAGACACAAACAACTCTTTGACACCGAGAATAGGGTCAGGCCTACCACATATTACAGGACCATACATATATATTTTTTACGCCATAATGTAGTTGTACATTTCATAATGTAGTTGTACATTTCAAAAATGATGTGCATTTGACTGTACCAATATGTGCCAGTGAAAATGGACAATGTGAAATAGTCAAATTGGAAGATCACACAGAAAAAGAAAAAAAAATTGTTTTGTGAACTTTTTAAAATTCCTGTTCAACTTCAGATTGCAGTTTGAGATGGTTAAGTGGACGAGTCTTGCAACCTCATGTTCTATTTGACATTTAGGGAGATCTTCCTAAAGCTCAAGTCTCACAGCACCACTGAATCCAGCACTATGTCCTTTCCTCCATGTTACCATGGAGACTCAGGATTCAGCCAAATATTTTCCATTCAAAACGCAGAAAGAGAAACACCTGACCACTGTAATATGCCTCCTCTTTCGCTTGTACGATGCTAATTGAAAGGCGTGAATTGACTTTCTCATCACAACACCCCAAGCTGCCAATTGGGTTTACCAGTGAGAATCCTTGCAGCTGTTCAGTAGCAAGGGGGGGGGGACTGTTTCTGCACAATAAGTCAGTGTAGGTAGCCTGAGAAATGCAGCACTCTAATATTTTCAACAATGGTTTTATATTGACCAGTATACACATATTGAAGCATCTTGACTCAGTCAGTACTGTGATTATGTAGCGCTATACCAATCCATACACCAAACACACTTGCAATGAACATGGAAACATAATCTTCAGATGAACCAGGTCTTTTTCAAATCTTTCTTTCTGTGATTCCCACCCTGGGAATTGTATTGTTAGAGGTTTACCTGTACAGTAAATTGGCTTCCACTTCCTTTTGATTTAATTTGGTTTGAGATTCATTTAAGTCAGGTCTGAGTTGGTGGTAAACTTTGTTGGATCTATGAGTAAATCTGAAGCAAAATCGAGGTAATGGTTGACTCCTATGGAGAAGAGTGCAATATATGAATGGCTAATATTTCCTGGTGCGAGCCAGAGAGCAGGGACAGCTGTTTCATCTGTAGTAGCAGCCTGACTGCCTTCCCAATTCCCTCTGCACTCGTGAAGAAAACAGAATTAGGACCCCCAACATCTGCTCTGTGATACTTTGCCTGTTATTGCTCACATTGAACCAGGCATTATGAGGGGAACACAAGAAAGGAAGCAGTGTTTCTCTCGAACAGAAACCATCGTCTTCTTTAGACTCTGAAATTAGTTTTTAAAGAGTGAGGAAACAAATGTAAGAAACAAATGTCTTTGGCAAAGTGATAATGAAATGAACAACATTGATTTTGATGGTAAACTTTAAAAAATGTACGAGTCACAGTCAATTGTACTTACTGACTGCACCTTCCCTGTCAGTGAGTCAGTCAGTCACTCATCTACAGGGTTACTGGCCTTTGATACTGTACTTTACAAAAACACCTCCCTCATCCTTTGTTCTTTTGTTATAAATAGAGAGAGAACATGTTGCTGGTATCTTCAAGGCCACACATCCATATTTCAGTGGCTGATTTAGAATGCTCTTGTACTTGGTTGGCAAGAGGACACGCCCCTGTGGCCCCTTGTGTTTAGCTGCTATGAAGGTCATAGAAATTAGAATTGCAGCAGTCAGCATGTCAACTGCATCTAACACTTATTTCTGACACCTTTCTCATCTGAACCTGTGTTTATAAAATGTTGTGTGAGCTAGGCTACACCCATGAGCTACAGCCATGCAAATGACAACGGTTCCTCTGCTTTTATGATAGACTACAGGGATCTACTTTTAAGATGTGTTCAACCCGACATACTGCTTCCAGTTTTCCTGTATACACACCATTAGATGGCAGAGCCTGTCATGTATCAGTTACCTGCCTAAAATAGCCAGCAAAGAAAAATACTGTCTGGATTTACAGTAGCACAATTACACCTAATTGCCTGATTTGGAAATGGTTGTTTCCTTAAATGGAAATCAGGCATATGGTTTGATGTCTCCTTTCAGGATTTGGTTCAGCCTCACAATGTGTTGTAATAAATTGTTATTTTGCTACCCCCGCCTCGCCTTTGCATTAATAATGCTGAGCTCTTCTCACTCCAGCCCATCTGCCAGGGTGCAAGTCGAGTGACCCTCTCAATATGGAACAGGTCTGTGTTTTCATGATTGCTGTCATTGGTGTTTACTGTTTATCACTGGAAGACATTTATCCTCAGTGGCATACAGAAATGAAGGGTGAGAGAGAGGCAGCAAATTCTGAAAAATCACAAAAACAGAGAGGGGCAAAAAAAGTAATTTAATTCTGAGCATTTTTCCTGCCTTTGAGTGCAGGGTGACGGAGCTAATTATAGCCTGCAGGATGTTCTAGTGTTCACAGGTATGGTTACGCAGTGAAGGAGACAAAGCAGAGCTGAGGGAGAAGCTGCTCAGCAGGTGGAGGCAGCTGTGTGCTGGATCCTCGGGGGATCGCGGTGCATCCTTAAGCACGTGTGACATGTATTATTAGCCGCATCTTTGCAGTAAGACTGTGTTCTTAGCAATATATGGTTCAGCGAGTTTGATTTGCGTCCTTTTCCGTCCCTGTTGCTTCTCTCCTGTCGACTTGTTCTTGATAAGCTAGCCGTTCCTCCTTTCCCCTTTCCCCTCTTCTCTCATATTGAATTATACACATCAATATCGTTCTGCAGCTGCTAGCTTAGTTTCACTATCCATGGTGCAATGCTTTGCAGAAACTGCTAATAACATGCTACCAGTTAGCGGCAGTTCAGGCGAATGCCAGGTATACACTGCTAAACATTCCAATTATTCCATCAGTATGTGATGTTTTTACATCACCTGGCTAATGGTGCATGAAGGGAATGCTCAAGGGAACTGGAAGGAACTCCAACAGTCTTCAGGAAGCAGATAGCATGCCATTTCTTTCACTAGTGAAATAAATAATGGATAGATTAACCCTAATGCACACGCTCTGCAGAAAAGAATGACTCTCTCACAACATTCCAAACCCAATGCTTCAATTAGAAATATAATACAGCAACTCATTCCTCTCCTCAGAATCTGGGTGCGCTGTGCGGTGAGTGCAGCTGTTGTCGGATGATTGCCAAATCAGCGCTGAGATTTTTATGCACAGCTTGAGAATGGACTAATGTGCGTTTTTGAGGAGGATAGCACTGGCGGTAATGTTGGAGAGGGGCAAGAGTGGCACTCCTCAGAATATGAGATCAATCCCCTGGAATGGGGATGAGTTGAAAATGTCGGCCACCAAGACTGACATGACATCCTCCCAGGTGTTTGGGCCTTTTTCCTTATTCAGCGGAGACTGGAAAATGCTTTTATACAATAGGCTCTGTCGGGGGCTGAATTGGGAATGTTCAGATTTATGTAAAAAGACATGTCGACTAGCCGGTATGACCCAAGTCAGAGCAGCCTTCATTTAACTTGTACATAATCTGTCTCCTCCAAGGTCTGTCTGGTTCTGGTGGCAGGGAAGTATTTCTGTCCTGTATAATGTCTCTGTGAAGGGAGTGATATCCTTCTGTTTCTTTATAGGCCCATCCTGTCATACATTATGTTAGGACAGTGAGTCATGTACAATATACTCTATGTAAAAGTATGTGGTGAAATAAAAATAACAAATATGGACACCCCTTCCAATTAGAGGATTCGGCTATTTCAGCCACACCCGTTGCTGGCAGGTGTATAAAATCGAGCACACATTCATGTAATATCCATAGACAAACATTGGCAGTAGAATGGCCTTACTGAGAGCTCAGTGACTTTCAAATTGGCACCGTCATGGGATGCCACCTTTCCACATGTCAAATTTGCCAGCTTTCCAAATAATTTGTCAAATTCCTGTCCTGCTAGAGCTGCCCCGGTCAACTGTAAATGCTGTTATTGTGAAGGGGAAACAGCTAGGAGCAAAAAGCTCATAGAACGGGACCGTTGAGTGCTGAAGCGCGTAGCTCGTAAAAATCATCTGTTCTCGGTTGCAACACTCACCACCAAGTTCCAAACTGCCTATGAATTGACAGATCAGCACAAGAACGGTTTGCTGGGAGCTTCAAGAAATGAGTTTCCATGGCCAAGCAGCCTCACTCAAGCCTAAGATCACCACGCGCAATGCCAAGCATCGGTTGGAGTGGTATAAAGCTCACAGTGAAATGTTAACTCGTTCTCTGGAGTGAGGAATCATGCACAAAGTCAGGTAACTACAGAAATGGTTTGTTGTGATAGGTGTAGAAGGACTTGTCAGGGCTCTGTGCAGGCCAGTGTTCATCCACATCTTTGGGATGAATTGGAACGCAGCCTGTGAGCAAAGGGGGGATCAACTGCACATTAATGTCCATGATTTTGGAATGAGATTTTCGACGAGCAGGTGTTCATATACTTTGTCATGTAGTGTACTTTTAGATGCTTCTGGAATCTCCAAGGAATGAGTAAATAATGTTGTCCACTCTTTTATGGAATGCAACAAAATTGTACACACTTAACTGTGTTTACTGTGAAAAAGCTAACCAAGTAAACAAACACTGCAGCTGCCCATTTCATGCATCTTTACCTTTCTTTATCTAACATGAGCAGTGCTGTTCATCTATTATTAAAGAGACACATCAAGAGTAGGAGGACCAGGCTCGAGTGTGGATTGTGCCTTGCCAATATATCGCCAAGAGAAATAGGACGTACACTGTACATGTGCCAAACAGACACACATTTTCCAAGCAAAAGTGCATTTTTACTCCCCAACAGGGGATAGAAAACGGAAGACTGACTACCCAGGCAGCCAGCGGAGGATGAGGAGGACAGGACACTCGAGCTGTTGGCAAAGGTAGCTGGCAAAGGCAGCTGGCACAGGAGCCCTGCCAGAGGATGGATGCCCATTGCCTGGAGTTGTTAGGACAGGAACACTGGACAGCCCAAGAGGCCCATTCACACCGGACGAAGAGGTGGCGGAGCCAGGAAAATATTGACTTTCTCACTGCTGTAAATAATTAAACTTCATAAGAGTTGATAAACGACGCATGAAAGGAGTACACCTGTACATTTTGCCAGTGTAAAGCACTGAAGACACCAAAGGGAAAATAAGTTGAGGCCCTATTTGTTTTGGAAAAGTGGTATAAATTGTACGGGTAAATTGTAATTACCATTTTTTTTTCTCTCATAGTAGGCCACTGCTGATACTGTAACAGTCCAATGTGTGATTTCTGAAGGGGTAAAATTAGCCATTTATTGAAGACATGCTCTACAATACAGAACAAAATGATATTTTCTTAGTCAGGTGGTTGGATAATCAAAACAACTCTTTGTGGTAATCCTGTAACACCACCAAGCTTCAAAAGAGCCATATTAATAAGGAAAGGGATGACTTGGCATTGGTGCCACCAGGATCTTCCATCAGCACCAATAAGTGTATGGCCTGACCATATGTGGATTAATTTAGGTTATTCTCCACCACAAAGTCAGTTTCCTCATGTACTACATCCTTTATCAGTGGATACCAAGATGAAAATAGATCCTCACATTCTCTATGGAGACAGAGCACATATTTCCAAAGGTACAGTTGATGTCAGAAGTTTACATACACTTAGGTTGGAATCATAAACTAGTTTTTCAACCACTCCACACATTTCTTGTCTACCTTGTTCATGACACAAGTCTTTTTTTACAACAATTGTTTACAGACAGATGATTTCACTTATAATTCACTATCACAATTCCAGTGGGTCAGAAGTTTACATACACTGTGCCTTTTAAACAGCTTGGAAAATTCCAGAAAATTGTCATGGCTTTAGAAGCTTCTGATAGGCTAATTGACATAATTTGAGTCAATTGGAGGTGTACCTGTGGGATGTATTTCAAGGCCTACGTTCAAAATCAGTGCCTCTGATTGACATCATGGGAAAATCAAAAGAAATCAGCCAAGACCTCAGAAAACAAATTGTAGACCTCCACAGGTCTGGTTCATCCTTGGGAGCAATTTCCAAACACCTGAAGGTACCACGTTCATCTGGTCAAACAAAAGTATGCAAGTATAAACACCATGGGACCACGCAGCTGTCAAACCGCTCAGGAAGGAGATGCATTCTGTATCCTAGAGATGAACGTACTTTGGCGCTAAAAATGCTAATCAATCCCAGAACAATAGCAAAGGATCTTGTGCAGATGCTGGAGGAAACAGGTACAAAAGTATCTATATCCACAGTAAAACAAGTCCTATATCGACATAACCTGAATGGCTGCTCAGACAGACTACGGCTTGCAACTGCATATGGGGACAAAGATTGTGCTTTTTGGAGAAATGTCCTATGGACTGATTAAACTAAAATAGAACTGATTGGCCATAATAACCATCATATGTTTGGAGGAAAAAGATGGAGGTGTCACGTTCTGACCTTTTTATTTTCCTTTGTTTTGTCTTTATTTAGTATGGTCAGGGCGTTAGTTGGGGTGGGCAGTCTGTTTTGTGTTTCTATGTTTAGGTTTCGGCCTGGTATGGTTCTCAATCAGAGGCAGGTGTCGTTAGTTGTCTCTGATTGAGAATCATACTTAGGTAGCCTGGGTTTCACTGTTGGTTTGTGGGTGTTTATATGCGTGTCTGTCACCATACGGTACGGTTTCGGTTTTGTTATTTCACGTGTTCTTATTGTTTTTGTATTTCTGCCATTACAGGAAGCTTGCAAGCTGAAGATGTAAGGGATTTCCTCCTCTTCCGAAGAGGAGAGGCGAGAAGGATCAGAGGACCAATATGCGGCGTCGTAAGTGTCCATGGTTCTTTTAATAAGAATACTACACATGAACATGACTGAAATACAAAAACAATAAGAACACGTGAAATAACAAAACCGAAACCGTACCGTGTGGTGACAGACACAGATATAAACACCCACAAACCAACAGTGAAACCCAGGCTACCTAAGTATGATTCTCAATCAGAGACAGCTAATGACACCTGCCTCTGATAGAGAACCATACTAGGCCGAAACATAGAAATCCCCAAATCATAGAAAAACAAACAGACTGCCCACCCCAACTCACGCCCTGACCATACTAAATAATGACAAAAACAAAGGAAATAAAGGTCAGAACGTGACAGAAGAACACCATCCCAACCGTGAAACACGGGGGTGGCAGCATCATGTTGTGGGGGTGCTTTGCTGTAGGAGGGACTGGTGCACTTCACAAAATAAATGGCATCATGAGGCACGAAAATTATGTGGCTATATTGAAGCAACATCTCAAGACATCAGTCAGGAATTTAAAGCTTGGTCGCAAATGGGTCTTCCAAATGGACAATGATCCCAAGCATACTTCCAAAGTTGTGGCAAAATAGCTTAAGGATAACAAAGTCAAGGTATTGGAGTGGCCATCACAAAGCCCTGACCTCAATCCCATAGAAAATGTGTGGGCTGAACTGAAAAAGCGTGTGCAAGCAAGGAGGCCTACAAACCTGACTCAGTTACACCAGCTCTGTCAGGAGGAATGGGCAAAAATTCACCCAACTTATTGTGGGAAGCTTGTGGAAGGCTACCCAAAACGTTTGACCCAAGTTAAACAATTTAAAGGCAATGCTATCATACATACATACATACATTGGCCTTACTGAAGAGCTCAGTGACTTTCAATGTGGAGGAGGAGGAAATCCCTTACATCTTCAGCTTGCAAGCTTCCTGTAATGGCAGATCTCCTCTTCATCTGAAGAGGAGTAAGGATCAGACCAAGTTGCGGCATGGTAAGAGTTCATAACAAATTTAATAACAAAAGCACTGAACAATATCAATGTGGCAGATGTTCGACGAGCAGGGGTCCACATACTTTTTAGTCATGCAGTGTATATTGTATTTGCACCCTAAAATACAGAAGCACAAATAAAACATCACATATATTATGTGTCGTGATGTGCCTACCATTAATGTGATGGCGAAGATTTTATCAAATTAATTAACTATGTTGAATTATTACGTGATTACATTAATCATGTGACAATTAACTCATTAGTAACTTGGGGCACCACAGAAAAAGTTTGTTTAATGAGTTACTGTTTAATGAGTTACCGTTTCCTGAATTAACTCAAAAATGTATCAGAATATAGCGTTAGCATACCAGTCATCCATTAATTATTATTATCTCAGTCTCATTCTGACGTCGTTGACCTCGTAAAGCTGCACGAACCCTAGTATAAATGATGATTCAGCAATACACAAATTGGCTTGATTATTTATTTACTAACTAAATAATCACATATAAATACATAATCACAGACATTATAGGTTGAATTGATTACTAACATAATGCAATGAAAAGTCCCGAGTGGACGTACCCGATATGAAGGCTTGTTACACAATGGAAAGGGGTGGGGAAAGAAAGAGCTGGAGAGACAGAGGGGACCCATCATACATACAGTTGAAAAACTATGTTCATTGGAATATGAATATTTTGCACATGAACGACTGCTCATTCGAAAAATAATAGCAATGTATATATTTACACTAATATGTATTTTGTAGTTGTAGGCTTCTTTGTCTCTGAGTGTTCGTTAGACGGATCCTTCAGATGTACCACATAGTCGTGAGAGGGAAATGTTCTTCCCCTCTTGTCTTCATTAGACTGGATCCTTCAAATGTTACACACGCGGTGGTCTTTGGTTATGCATGGAATTATAGATCCACTTCTCCTTAACTTCTTATGGCTGGGGGGCAGTATTGAGTAGCTTGGATGAATAAGTTGCCCGAAGTAAACAGCCTGCTCCTCAGTCGGAGTTGCTAATATATGCATATTATTATTATTATTAGTATTAGTATTAGATAGAAAACACTCTAAAGTTTCTAAAACTGTTTGAATGATGTCTGTGAGTATAACATAACTCATATGGCAGGCAAAATCCTTTTTTTATTTTTTTTATTTTTTATTTAACCAGGTAGGCTAGTTGAGAACAAGTTCTCATTTGCAACTGCGACCTGGCCAAGATAAAGCATAGCAGTGTGAGCAGACAACAGAGTTACACATGGAGTAAACAATTAACAAGTCAATAACACAGTAGAAAACAAAGGGGGAGTCTATATACAATGTGTGCAAAAGGCATGAGGAGGTAGGCAAATAATTACAATTTTGCAGATTAACACTGGAGTGATGAATGATCAGATGGTCATGTACAGGTAGAGATATTGGTGTGCAAAAGAGCAGAAAAGTAAATAAATAAAAACAGTATGGGGATGAGGTAGGTGAAAAAGGGTGGGCTATTTACCAATAGACTATGTACAGCTGCAGCGATCGGTTAGCTGCTCAGATAGCTGATGTTTGAAGTTGGTGAGGGAGATAAAAGTCTCCAACTTCAGCGATTTTTGCAATTCGTTCCAGTCACAAATCAAATCAAATCAAATTTATTTATATAACCCTTCGTACATCAGCTGATATCTCAAAGTGCTGTACAGAAACCCAGCCTAAAACCCCAAACAGCAAGCAATGCAGGTGTAGAAGCACGGTGGCTAGGAAAAACTCCCTAGAAAGGCCAATACCTAGGAAGAAACCTAGAGAGGAACCAGGCTATGTGGGGTGGCCAGTCCTCTTCTGGCTGTGCCGGGTGGAGATTATAACAGAACATGGCCAAGATGTTCAAATGTTCATAAATGACCAGCATGGTCGAATAATAATAAGGCAGAACAGTTGAAACTAGAGCAGCAGCACAGTCAGGTGGAAGTTGAAACTGGAGCAGCAGCATGGCCAGGTGGACTGGGGACAGCAAGGAGTCATCATGTCAGGTAGTCCTGGGGCATGGTCCTAGGGCTCAGGTCCTCCGAGAGAGAGAAAGAAAGAGAGAAGGAGAGAATTAGAGAACGCACACTTAGATTCACACAGGACACCGAATAGGACAGTAGAAGTACTCCAGATATAACAAACTGACCCCAGCCCCCCGACACATAAACTACTGCAGCATAAATACTGGAGGCTGAGACAGGAGGGGTCAGGAGACACTGTGGCCCCATCCGAGGACACCCCCGGACACAGGCAGCAGAGTACTGGAACGAAAGGCGGCCAAATGAGGTGTTGGCTTTAGGGATGATCAGTGAGATACACCTGCTGGAGCGCGTGCAACGGATGGGTGTTGCCATCGTGACCAGTGAGCTGAGATAAGGCGGAGCTTTACCTAGCATGGACTTGTAGATGACCTGGAGCCAGTGGGTCTGGCGACGAATATGTAGCGAGGGCTAGCCGACTAGAGCATACAAGTCGCAGTGGTGGGTGGTATAAGGTGCTTTAGTGACAAAACGGATGGCACTGTGATAAACTGCATCCAGTTTGCTGAGTAGAGTGTTGGAAGCCATTTTGTACATGACATCGCCGAAGTCGAGGATCGGTAGGATAGTCAGTTTTACTAGGGTAAGCTTGGCGGCGTGAGTGAAGGAGGCTTTGTTGCGGAATAGAAAGCCGACTCTTGATTTGATTTTCGATTGGAGATGTTTGATATGAGTCTGGAAGGAGAGTTTGCAGTCTAGCCAGACACCTAGGTACTTTATAGACGTCCACATATTCTAGGTCGGAACCATCCAGGGTGGTGATGCTAGTCGGGCATGCGGGTGCAGGCAGCGACCGGTTGAAAAGCATGCATTTGGTTTTACTAGCGTTTAAGAGCAGTTGGGGGGGGTTGGGGGGCTCTATTTGATCCCCACCCAGGAGGGACATATGTCATGACATATGCTAATTTATGAAGATGAATATAGCTATAGTTGATCAATGTTTAAGATTTTGAAGTTAGAATAACCTGAACTTGAGAAAGTTGGTTTGGTGTCTCCAGCTTGAGCTGTTCATGAGTTACTGTTGCTGGGTTACATTATGCTCATTTATGCTAATTTAAAACGGTTATAGTTCCAAAAGCTTACATAGTATCACATATCCTTTGACAAGCAATCGAAGTTGGGCCAGTCTGAACTTATCAATGTTGGTTTGGTGTTGAAAGCTTAAATGGAGTAGGAGGAGATAGGTCTATGGGCCTTTTTTTGCCATTTAAATGCATTGGGAGCTCATTTAAATATTATTATAATACAAAAAGTATAAAAGCTATCAAAAATATTTTCTCAAGCAACCCGAGTTGGGGCAGTTTGAACATTTCGATGTTTCTTTTGTGTTATTAGCTGAAATTGTATAAGCTCTAGCTAGAGTGGGCTAAATAAATAAAATAGGCATATTATCTGGAGTTGTGCTTTGCTTTGCATTGCAAAGTAAATTGTTAATATTCATCTATGCATGTGATGTCATCTAGTAACATCCCTATGAAATTGATGTGTACAAGTCCATACCATACCTAATAATAAGAGTATGTAAGAAATCTAAAGTTGTGCTTTGCCTTCAGCAAGCACACCTAATGAGAGCACAGTAGACATCCCCTGCCACGTCTTTGGCAGAGACAGCTAACTGTGGGGGATTGGTGTAATACTGTAAAACACACCTAGACATAATGCTATGATCACTGGACCACATCGAAAGAGCGAGAGGACAAGTATTTTATAAATCTCAAGACACCTTGGCTGAAGAAATGTTATTCATTTCTTTGGTGAAGGATGTTACTCATCGACTACAATGGCCTGAGCTGGGCTGAAACCCTCTGAAATTGTCTTGAGCCCCCCAGAGTCCCAGGAAAAGAGCACAACATTGATTCTTAGAACATTTCTTTCTCTCTCTCTCTCGATCTCTCTCACTCACTCTCTATGTTATTAAAGCGAACCGGATCAGAGTTGTTTCCATCTGATGACATGATGTAGATACTGTAGATACTCTCCTCATCTCTAATACAGAGGTAAAATGTCAAACAGACTGTAATATAAAACTAAAAGGAAAATATTGATGATTAAAATAGCAAGTCTGGAAAGGGGATTGAGGCAACACTCAATAATGACACTCAGGGATGAAAGAGCTAGACAGTGTGATATAGTCTATTTCCTTGCTCTGCAGTCTGCAGCACTGGAGTTACCAATTTCGTGAACAAGCTGAATGCAAGCAGCACACAGACCAGGAAAATAATGATCCATGCTTGGCTCGCAAGTCAATCTACTCAATTTGTAATCAACATAAAGCACTTACTTCTGGTGGACCTGTCTTCTTTAGAGCAATATTGGACTGTTTGCAATGCCACCAGTGTGATTTGATAACAATCTCTCAAATTGCGATTTGCATGTCTTTCACCACACTTCTTCAATGGTGTCATACTGTTTTTCACACAGCGTGGAAGAGTGCCATCAGATGGAGAAAGTATCCCACATAATGAGTTGATACTAATTTAACAAGCTAATTTAATAAACAAAGACACTTTGTGAAGTGGGTTATGTGCGCTTGATGAATCACAGTGTATGCCTTTAGTTCAGAATCTGGTCAAGAAAAAATCCTGGCCTTATCATTCAGTTCTTTTGTGAGCCGTTGAGTTGTGGCAATTGTGTCAAGTGAAAGCAATTGCAGTTGTGAGGTTAAATCTCCGGAGAGACTAACTCAGATTGTTATACTGCCTTGCATGTCCAGATTAGGCCAGAGAAAATGCATGTCATTATCTGGCCACAGTGAGTGTTGATTGTTCTAACACCAGATAAGGTTAATTTAGTTGTTCATATAACATTGAGTTATTAAGCAAATTATACACAACTGAAAAATAATACATTTTTACTAGCTAATTAGCATAGAGAATAATTGGTGGCAAACCTGCCTAAGAGGTTTGTGTTTTAAATACACCTGACCCTTGGGGCTTCAAAAAACCTTAACAGTTAAAATCACATTTAGGCAAATGGCCACAAACATTTTACTTGGTAACACCCACTCCAAAGCGCGCACACACACACACACACACAGTCTTGTACATCTAACCTTGTGGGGAGGGACAATTTCAGTCCCTTTCCAAATTATATTTACCCTTACTCTAACCCTATCCTTAACCTTAATCCCAACCTTAACCCTAACCCTAAATCTAACCCTAGCTCCTAACGCTAAAACGAACCCTAGCTCATAACTCTAAACCTAATTCTAACACTAATTCTAACCTTAAACCTAAACCCCCAAGAAATAGCATTTGACCTTGAAAGGACAAACAAAATGTCCCCAGTTGGTCAAATTTTTGTTACTTTACTATTCTGGTCCCCACAAGTATAGTTACACACACACACACACACACACCACAGCGTACACTCATTGTCTTCTCAGGTGGCGTTGAGATTGCTATCTTTGGATGTCCCCACTTCTGGTGACCTCATTCATTGAAGTGTCTCTCTAAGCTGGCGAGGCGAGTATGCATCGATGAAAACACCACAGCTCCGTATGGTGTGAACTGCTGTCATCAATACAGCCAAGTATATGTACTTTCTCTAATCACCATTACTATGCACTATTATGATTTAACAATTTTTTTATTGTTATTGTCCATGTCATTATCTCACTTGGCTTTAGCAACAGTGGCCTTGCCATTCATTAAGCTTCTGTGAATCTTAGAGAGAGAGTGAGAGAGAGCATGAGTGCAAGTGGGTGTGTGGGAGAGAGAGGAAGAGACTCCTGTAAAGTAAACTGCTCATAATTAGCATTCAAAGAACTAGGAAATGTTTTTTGAAATGTTGTAATAGTGGTTAAATACTGTCTGTAAAAGTATATTGGTCTTGATGCTCACCACTACTACAGTGTCCCTGAAATCATGGCAATAGAACAGATACTATACCATTTCCTACTACAGTGTGCCAGGTAATTACACTGCACTAGAGGGAGGTTTCAGCACCATTCCCCACTGCCTATCAATTGACTTGTTCCCTCTCACAAAACAGATGCCAGCTATCTAAATTGACAGGTGGTAGGATCCATTTACAAGTTCTTCTCAGGTAATGGGGATATCCAAATGAGGAAAATTAGGTCCTCCAAAGACAAATGAGCTGCCCTGAATGTCCCCCGGCAGTCAAAGCGGGGCGGTGGCCGCCAGTGGGGGCGAAGAGGTCCGGAGTAAGGATGTTACTATATAAATGGCCCTGGCTTTGATTAATAATACATGTTTGTGGGTCCGGCTCATCTGCATGAGAGACACCTTTGATCTCCATCTCTGGGGGCGTCGAGCTGAGATCCCGCTCACCCTCTCTCGCTGCTCCATGCCTGCCCCTCCGTGCCAGGCATTCTGAGCGACTTTCCGAATATGTCAATTATTCATTTCATATCTGCACACACAGTGCCCCACAGTTCCAAATCACTCAACGACTCAGTCTTTCTCTTCTCCAAAAGCTGCAGTAGGGAAATGACTTCCTGTGTAATTATGTTTAATCTTGTCATTTGAGGGTGTGCTGGCACTGATCAGCATGAGCTGTTTGTGTGGTCTTTAGGATAATCTGAAGAAACTGCGATACCGACAGTTGTTGACTGAGGTTGCCAATCAGCTGATACCAAAGTTATATAATCGTTGTTAATGAATCAGGGATGTTATTCTGTCATTGTGAGGTAATAGGAAGAGTTTCTCAAGGCTGGGGGACATTGGCTGTTCATGTTCATTTCACTCTACTCAGAAACCTCTAGTTATTTCTTGTGGTCATACAGTTTTTGTTAATCGCTTTGGTACGATTTTCACAATTATGTGATGAATTTTAAAAACTCTTCGTACAAACTGGTAACACGTGTAATGCAGCCAAATCCTTTCATTGTGTATTCATTTAGTTTATGGACATCTTTCACCACACAACCATTGATCCAAAATATAAGTATAATTAAATGTGAAATACAATTAGTACATTGGTTTAATCACCAAAACACAACATAATTATATGTTCTCAATTTAGTTCTGTTAAAAAGCAATTAACACATTACCAAAAAATGTAAGATACGTTTCAACATTGTCCTTTGAATGTAGTATGCTGTTACAGTACATTATGCTGAATATCAAAAGTACATCATTTCTATCCCATGTGTGATCAAAGGTGTGATCATTGAAGACATCTTTCACAATTGAATTACATTTAAGAAATTAAAGAAACAATGTTTAGCAGCCACTAGTTTGAATCAAGCCTGTCTTCAGCATGGCCATAGGTTCTCATCGAAATCGCAGTAAATATCCTCATTGATCATGCGCCTGTGGAAAAACCCTTTGGCATGGCGATTCAAAGCATGACATAGGTCTGAAATCATTTCATGCCTCATCCATGGCCTGAAGGAGAGTGGGACAATCATGGGGATGGCAATCATACATTTTCTACCTGTATTATAATCATGTATTTTATTTTACAGTATTGTATTGTAGGGGTTCAGTATGTGGCTTTTCATAACAGCGTGGTACTAGCAGCACCAGAGTTGTGTGTTCGATTCCTTCTGGGGTCACATAGTAAAATGTGTGGACAGTTGTCACTTTGGATAAAAGTGTCTGCTATGTAAATGGCATATATTATGGTATTACAGTACCGTATTGGCCAATGCAATTTTAGTAAAGCAGTTTGACCCCCCCCATTAAAAAGACCCCAGAAACGTCATTTTGGATACATGTTTACTGTACAGGGGATGCATTTATTTCTTGTTTCGGACATACTGGATGATTTGCGTATTAGTATTGATATTGTATTACTTCACAAACACAAGGTTTTCACTGCACCTTCTGTAACATCTGCTAATTTGTTTACGCGACCAATAAACCTTGATTCTATTTGTTACATACAGTTAAATATGACCTTGTCAATAGTAAACTTTGACTAAAATAATACATTTTAGTCAAATAGTATCGTAGTAGAACATTCAAGTATATATCATACTTTTTATGTTTCTACTTTAGATACAGTGCCTTGCGAAAGTATTCGGCCCCCTTGAACTTTGCGACCTTTTGCCACATTTCAGGCTTCAAACATAAAGATATAAAACTGTTTTTTTTGTGAAGAATCAACAACAAGTGGGACACAATCATGAAGTGGAACAACATTTATTGGATATTTCAAACTTTTTTAACAAATCAAAAACTGAAAAATTGGGCGTGCAAAATTATTCAGCCCCCTTAAGTTAATACTTTGTAGCGCCACCTTTTGCTGCAATTACAGCTGTAAATCGCTTGGGGTATGTCTCTATCAGTTTTGCACATCGAGAGACTGAACATTTTTCCCATTCCTCCTGGCAAAACAGCTCGAACTCAGTGAGGTTGGATGGAGAGCATTTGTGAACAGCAGTTTTCAGTTCTTTCCACAGATTCTCGATTGGATTCAGGTCTGGACTTTGACTTGGCCATTCTAACACCTGGATATGTTTATTTTTTAACCATTCCATTGTAGATTTTGCTTTATGTTTTGGATCATTGTCTTGTTGGAAGACAAATCTCCGTCCCAGTCTCAGGTCTTTTGCAGACTCCATCAGGTTTTCTTCCAGAATGGTCCTGTATTTGGCTCCATCCATCTTCCCATCAATTTTAACCATCTTCCCTGTCCCTGCTGAAGAAAAGCAGGCCCAAACCATGATGCTGCCACCACCATGTTTGACAGTGGGGATGGTGTGTTCAGGGTGATGAGCTGTGTTGCTTTTACGCCAAACTTAACGTTTTGCATTGTTGCCAAAAAGTTCAATTTTGGTTTCATCTGACCAGAGCACCTTCTTCCACATGTTTGATGTGTCTCCCAGGTGGCTTGTGGCAAACTTTAAACAACACTTTTTATGGATATCTTTAAGAAATGGCTTTCTTCTTGCCACTCTTCCATAAAGGCCAGATTTGTGCAATATACGACTGATTGTTGTCCTATGGACAGAGTCTCCCACCTCAGCTGTAGATCTCTGCAGTTCATCCAGAGTGATCATGGACCTCTTGGCTGCATCTCTGATCAGTCTTGTCCTTGTATGAGCTGAAAGTTTGGAGGGACGGCCAGGTCTTGGTAGACTTGCAGTGGTCTGATACTCCTTCCATTTCAATATTATCGCTTGCACAGTGCTCCTTGGGATGTTTAAAGTTTGGGAAATCTTTTTGTATCCAAATCCGGCTTTAAACTTCTTCACAACAGTATCTCGGACCTGCCTGGTGTGTTCCTTGTTCTTCATGATGCTCTCTACGCTTTTAACGGACCTCTGAGACTATCACAGTGCAGGTTCATTTATACGGAGACTTGATTACACACAGGTGGATTGTATTTATCATCATTAGTCATTTAGGTCAACATCGGATCATTCAGAGATCCTCACTGAACCTCTGGAGAGAGTTTGCTGCACTGAAAGTAAAGGGGCTGAATAATTTTGCACGCCCAATTTTTCATTTTTTGATTTGTTAAAAAAGTTTGAAATATCCAATAAATGTCGTTCCACTTCATGATTGTGTCCCACTTGTTGTTGATTCTTCACAAAAAAATACAGTTTTATATCTTTATGTTTGAAGCCTGAATTGTGTCAAAAGTTTGCAAAGTTCAAGGGGGCCGAATACTTTCGCAAGGCACTGTATATACGTTTTCAATATGTAGTTCTCAGAATCTGTAGTAGACAAACCAGTTAACATGTCAAATCAAATGCTTTTTACCAAATGCTTAAGTGATCATCAATTAACAACAGTCAGATTAAGTAATAATACAATTTATTTTAACAAAAGAAGATAACCATACAGATGTAGGATCTTATACTGAACAAAAATATAAACGCATGTAAAGTAATGGTTTCATGTTTCATTAGCTGAAATAAAAGGTCCCAGAAATGTTCCATACGCATGCTTATTTCTCTCAAATTTGGTGTACACATTTGTTTACATCCCTGTTAGTGAGCATTTCTCCTTTGCCAAGATAATCCATTCACTTGACAGGCGTGGCATATCAAGAAGCTGATTAAACAGCATGATCATTACACAGGTTCACATTGAGCTGGGGACAATAAAAGGCCACTCTAAAATGTGCAGTTTTGTCACACAACACAAAGCTACAGATGTATCAACTTTTGAGGAGCATGCAATTGGCATGCTGACTGCAGGAATATCCACCAGAGCGGTTGCCAGAGAATTTAATGTTAATTTCTTTACCATAATCCGCTTCCAAAGTCGTTTTTAGAGAATTTGGCAGTACGTCCAACCAGCCTCACAACTGCAGACCACGTGTGACCACGCCAGCCCAGGACCTCCACATCAGTCTTCTTCACCTGCGGGATCATCTGAGACCAGCCACCCAGACAGCTGATGAAACTGAGGAGTATTTGTGTCTGTAATAAAGCCTTTTTGTGGTGAAAAATGTATTCTGATTGGCTGGGCCTGGCTCCCCAGCGCCCCTGCACAGTCATGTGAAATCCATAGATTAGGGGCTAATTTATTTATTTCAATTGGCTGATTATCTTATATGAACTGTAACTCAATAAAAGTGTTGAAATTGTTGCATGTTGCATTTATATTTTTGTTCAGTATAATTTGAGCCTGTCTCCCTACAGCAGGAAAATAATCCTCAAGGAACATTGCATTGTGAAAGGCAGTGACTTTATATGAACATGTATTGGAATGTGAAACATGTATTTCTAGATGAAACACGGATTAATTTATGTCTGGTGAGAAAGAAAGTGACTTCATGATTCTATGTGTTAATTTAAAACTAGTTTTGAAACAGCTTTTTTTTTTACTCTATTTTGAGTTTTGTAGTAAGAGTGAAATTTCCACCAAAGAGAGAAAAAAACAACGTTATGAGATTTTCCTTTGAAAATAATCAGGCATACATTTATTGCAAGTGTAATTTACTTAGAAGTTTTAATAGTCACATGTACAGGGTTGCAGATGTAATTACAGGGTACAGTGACACTCTTAAGCTCCGAGCTCCAACAATGCAGGATAAAGTGAAATAAAAACAGTAAAAGTAATGATAAAAAATATTTTAAAAATATATATATATATTAACAACTGTAGCAATGATAAATGTCCATTGGGGTGGGGGCAGGGTAAATGTCTGAGGTGGGGGAAAGAAAATGTCCATAGGTGGAGCAGTAGGGGGGAGGGTCGGGGTTCAGGTAGCTTACTAGTGGTAGTTATTCAGCAGCCTGATGGTCTGAGGGTAGAAGCTATTAGCCAGTCTTCCAGTTTTAGCTATGATGCTCCTGTATTGCCCACGTCTGAGTGATGGAAGCAGGGAAAACAGTCTATCGCTCGGGTGGCGAGGTCCCTGATGATCTTCTTGGCCTTCTTGCGACAGGTGTTGTAGGTGTCCTGGAGGGCAGGCAGTGTGCACCCAATGGTGCACTTGGCTGAGCTTACCGTCCTCTGTATCGCCTTGCGGCGGTGGAGGTGCCGTGCCAGACTGTGATGTAGCCCAACAGTATGCTATTGATGGTGGTCCTGTAGAACACTGTGAGGACCTTTGGGGACAGACTGAATTTGTTCAGCATCCTGAGGTTAAAGAGTCGTTTTTGTGCCTTCTTTACCATGGTGTCCATGTGGTTTGACCCTCTGCACTCCTGGGAAATGTGTACGACGAGGAACTTGAAGTTTTTGATCGTCCCCACGGCGGTGAGGATGGAGGAGTGCCCAGCCTGGTTCCACCTGAAGTCCACAATCAGCTCCTTTGTTTTGCTGAGGTGGAGGGAGAGGTTGTTTAACTGGCACCACGTTGTCAGAGTGCCTACCTCCTCCCTGTAGGCCGTCTCGTCGTTGTTGTTAATCAGGTTAACTACTGTCAAGTCATCAGCGAACTTGATTGAGTTGGAATTGTGTGAGGCCACGCAGTCGTGGGTATACATGGAGTACAAAAGGGGACTATACTCCCTTGTGGGGACCCATGTTACGAGTCATTGTCGTTGAGGTCATGTTGCCTAAATTCACCAGCTGGGGGCGGCCCGTCAGGAAGTCCAGGATCCAGTTGCATACGAAGGAGTTTAGTCCCAGGGCTGTGAGCTTTCTGGTGAACTTAGAGCAGGGGTTCCCAAACTTTTTTGGCCCACGACCCCATTTTGATATCTGAAAATGCTCGCGACCCCAACCATGTAAATTTGTTGTTGTTGTAATTAACAGCCAATGTTTACTTTTTTATGGGTGGGTGTGCTTGATGCATGTTGCATCGGAGCTTCTCAAAGTCAGGGGATGTAGTCGACATTACACACATCTCTGCTGTCGCATCCAACCTGGATCAATATTTGGTTTTGATGCAGACGAGAGCACTGTATCCAGCTTCACACAGATATGAGCTGGTAAAGGGTACCATGAGTTTTATTGCTCAGCAGGAAATTGCAGGGTATTCCCTTTGAGTCAGGAACCAAAACTCCTCTGTAGTGACCCGTGAATACGTTGTCTGCAGCATTTGGTCATATGACAGCTCGATCAGCTGTTTGATTTCAGTTACCGGCATGTCAACTGAGCCAGGTTCACAGTCAAACGGATTGGGAAGTAGGTAAAAAATTGCTCTTCCAAGCGTTGAAGGTGAGCAGTCATCACTTGTGTGGGACACTTCCTGATGCTGTTTGTTCTTAGAAACATGCGCAGCCGAAGGAAGGGTCATGGTTGGCTTTTTATAATTATTTTCTCTGAATCTACTGATACAGTCACTGATCTGGAGAATGTTTTTACATATATATATATATATGCATGTCTGTTACATACAGTAGGCAAGGAGACACTTTTTCTTTCATTACACAAGTCAACCAAGTCAGATTTATATATTTTTTTACATCCATTGTGAATGACAGTAGTTCCTCTCTCAAGGCGACAAATCTTTCCAACACTCCCTTTCCAACCAAGCCTCAGTGTGAAATAGATCATTGTCATGATGTGATTCCCTATTTCCACATAGTTTTGCGAACAGGCGTGCGTGCAATGTTTGTGGTTTGATGTAGTTTACAATCGAAGTTACCTGCTGCAGTATATCTCTGAACTCTGTGCTCAGCTCTTTTTCAGTCCGTTGCTCTAGGTGTATCATACAATGCGTCCATATGGCACATTCATAACTAGAGTGCAGAAGCCTGACTGCAGTCCCGCCATAGATGGAGCCCCATCTGTGAAAAAGCCCACCATTCGATCCCATGGTATCTGTTTTTCGACAATATAGCCACGCAGCACACTGAACATTCAGTTTCATGCTTGGGAATCGTGAGACAGAACAATATGTCCTTGTGAATAGCATCCCCTGACGTGTATAGCGAACAAAAGTCAATGATTGGGCATCTCGGCCCTCACAGCTAACATCCATTTGGAGAGCATAAGCTGGGGAGATTTTGAGTCATTCTGTCAGAGTTTCCTCTTGATTGCTAGCAATAATATAAATTATTTGTTTAACAGTGTTATCTGAAAAGGTGAGTTTCTGTGCCTTTACCTCCCCAGACATTGTTTCCACAATCAATTGTGGCTGGTAATATCAAAGTCTCTGTAATGGAGTGTGGTTTCATAGTGTAGCGGGCCTTGCCGTTCACCGTGGGAATGATTCAAGTGGCTTAGAGGGTACTATGTTATTGAAGGCTGAGGTGTAGTCGATGAACTGCATTTTCACATTTATTTTTGTCCAAGTGGGTGAGGACACTGCAGTGCAATGGCAAATGCGTCGTCAGTGGATCCGTCAGGGCGGTAGGTGATTTGGAGAGGGTCAAGTGTGTGCACTACGGTGCACGATATTGCCCACTGGGCAGAAACTGGTTGAATCAAAAAAAGAATATGTATTTTAATATGGAATCTAAGTGGAAAATACATTGGATTTGAAAAAAGATATCAAACTGTTGTTTTGAAAGTGACATTTCAACCACAGTATTATGCCATCATAGTAACCATAAACATACATTGCATTAAATGTTTCATTCTTACCTTTAAAAAAACATCATATCTTCAACCTATAAAAAAGCTGGGTAGCACATCCTACTGGAGAACTGATCAAATCAAATCAAAATCAAATCAAATGTATTTATATAGCCCTTCGTACATCAGCTCACAGTGCTGTACAGAAACCCAGCCTAAAACCCCAAACAGCAAGCAATGCAAGTGTAGAAGCACGGTGGCTAGGAAAAACTCCCTAGAAAGGCCAAAACCTAGGAAGAAACCTAGAGAGGAACCAGGCTATGTGGGGTGGCCAGTCCTCTTCTGGCTGTGCCGGGTGGAGATTATAACAGAACATGGCCAAGATGTTCAAATGTTCATGGTGACCAGCATGGTCGAATAATAATAAGACAGAACAGTTGAAACTGGAGCAGCAAAACGGTCAGGTGGAGTGGGGACAGCAAGGAGTCATCATGTCAGGTAGTCCTGGGGCACGGTCCTAGGGCTCAGGTCAGTTGAAACTGGAGCAGCAGCACGGCCAGGTGGACTGGGGACAGCAAGGAGTCATCATGTCAGGTAGTCCTGGGGCATGGTCCTAGGGCTCAGGTCCTCCGAAAGAGAGAAAGAAAGAGAGAAGGAGAGAATTAGAGAACGCACACTTAGATTCACACAGGACACCGAATAGGACAGGAGAAGTACTCCAGATATAACAAACTGACACTAGCCCCCCGACACATAAACTACTGCAGCATAAATACTGGAGGCTGAGACAGGAGGGGTCAGGAGACACTGTGGCCCCATCCGAGGACACCCCCGGAGAGGGCCAAACAGGAAGGATATAACCCCACCCACTTTGCCAAAGCACAGCCCCCACACCACTAGAGGGATATCTTCAACCACCAACTTACCATCCTGAGACAAGGCTGAGTATAGCCCACAAAGATCTCCGCCACGGCACAACCCAAGGGGGGAGCGCCAACCCAGACAGGATGACCACATCAGTGAATCAACCCACTCAGGTGAGAGAGAGCGTCCCTTCCAGGGACAGCATGAGAGAGCCCCAGTAAGCCAGTGACTCAGCCCCTGTAATAGGGTTAGAGGCAGAGAATCCCAGTGGAAAGAGGGGAACCGGCCAGGCAGAGACAGCAAGGGCGGTTCGTTGCTCCAGAGCCTTTCCGTTCACCTTCCCACTCCTGGGCCAGACTACACTCAATCATATGACCCACTGAAGAGATGAGTCTTCAGTAAAGACTTAAAGGTTGAGACCGAGTTTGCGTCTCTGACATGGGTAGGCAGACCGTTCCATAAAAATGGAGCTCTATAGGAGAAAGCCCTGCCTCCAGCTGTTTGCTTAGAAATTCTAGGGACAATTAGGAGGCCTGCGTCTTGTGACCGTAGCGTACGTGTAGGTATGTACGGCAGGACCAAATCAGAGAGATAGGTAGGAGCAAGCCCATGTAATGCTTTGTAGGTTAGCAGTAAAACCTTGAAATCAGCCCTTGCTTTGACAGGAAGCCAGTGTAGAGAGGCTAGCACTGGAGTAATATGATAATTTTTTTTGGTTCTAGTCAGGATTCTAGCAGCCGTATTTAGCACCAACTGAAGTTTATTTAGTGCTTTATCCGGGTAGCCGGAAAGTAGAGCATTGCAGTAGTCTAACCTAGAAGTGACAAAAGCATGGATGAATTTTTCGGCATAATTTTTGGACAGAAAGTTTCTGATTTTTGCAATGTTACGTAGATGGAAAAAAGCTGTCCTTGAAATGGTCTTGATCTGTTCTTCAAAAGAGAGATCAGGGTCCAGAGTAACGCCGAGGTCCTTCACAGTTTTATTTGAGACGACTGTACAACCATTAAGATTAATTGTCAGATTCAACAGAAGATCTCTTTGTTTCTTGGGACCAAGAACAAGCATCTCTGTTTTGTCCGAGTTTAAAAGTAGAAAGTTTGCAGCCATCCACTTCCTTATGTCTGAAACACATGCTTCTAGCAAGCCCATGCCCTAGCAATCAACAGTATCAACAGCAAAACTTTGGTCTCCCATACCAGGTTTTATCCAAGCCCAGCCCTGCTTATCTATGATATTTGTCACTGCCTATTACTAATGTGCTATCTTGAGAAGGATTGTTGAGAGATCTCCACTTGAAAATAAAATATATTCACTGTTACTATCGAAGTAATTCCAAAGGGTTAACAGAGCAAATGAAATGTGACCATGCAGTACTCTATCATTTATACAGTAGAGAGAATAAAGTAGACGGCACGGGTCAAAATTTTGATTTATGACCCTGTGTCCAAGATGACGTGTACATGTCCAAATATGGGCCTCCGGCCAGGCCATCCTGTTCCTGTGGTCACGTGTTAGAGGGTGTATTATTTTATATCTATATTGCATCCTTTGAAGTTGTCATGCTGATTGATGTCTAGGGACCTGGTTGAACTGGGGGGGTTCAGTGTTTGAACTTTTGAAAGTGTATGGCCCCCCACCCCCAGTTTTATTGCACTTATGGTTGTTATCTGATGAAGCAGGAATGTCCGGGTTATTGGCTGTGGCAGACGCATTATAAATAAAAGTCCAGAACAAGGCATGCGACCCCTGAACAGTAAACAAGATTTTTGAAATAAAGCCCAGAATATTAAACATACAAATATGTCTCCTAGGCCAATTCTCAGGGTGCTCTGCAGCTCATGTCATGAACCCAATGACAAAAGCCTAGAGGATGTTTTGCGTGAGGCTCCAGAATGTTTTAAAGTAGTTTTGGGTACGAGTGAGGGACATGTCTTACATATTCCAACCTGAGGAATCTACGGTTAAGATATTCACAGACAGCTGCCCCAAACCCCTTTATCGGGCAGAACCCAGGAGTTTTTCTCCAGCGCTAAGGATGAGAGAATGGCTTAAGATAATACTCGCGCTGTGTCAAATTGAACAGGCCCTGAGTGCCTCAAGTCTACCCGGATATGCGTTGGAAGAACTGGTCTGCGGACGAAGTGATCTGGTGGCCCTAAGAATCGCTTCAATGGCGTATACCCCTGACTCCAGAGGGACAATTTTAGCATGTGAACAATTTGATAGTGCAAATGCGACAAACTGTCAGTTCATATGTATTTTCCAAAGCATGCAAGGATGTAAACTTCTTTATACCAGTGTTCAGTTTTAAATGGTGTGATTATCATATTTTCCGAACACTGATGAATAAGCTGGACAGTCTTTTCGAAAATCGTGAACAATTACGGCGATGGCCGAGGTTATCGTTGAGACATACCCAGGACCCACAAGGCCGAAGGAGGATCTTTCCCTGGAGTGAAAACGTCCGGAGCTTCGATGGAGCGGGCAAGCGACTTTGCAATGGTGAATTGGAAACGGATAATGGTCAGGTCTAACCAGCCCCTTTATCTGGAAGAAATAGTAAACATGTTGAATTATAACGTGTGTTAAAATGTATGTACTAAATATTCTGAATGAAATCATTGGTTTTGAAATTGTATCTCACCCTTTAACGAAAGGGGAAGCTGTCTTTTCTCTCACGCCAGGTTCTGTCGCAGAGAAATGTAATGTCTGAAAAAAACATGTATTATTTTATAGTCTTTCCTACAATGGTATGTTATAAAGTTTGTAATAATGTACAACTGCAGGCCTCCAAGGTTTTTACATAAAACACTCGTGATGATTGTTTAAATATTAGTCAAATTTGGTAATTAATTCTAACATGTCTTAAAAAAGGTTGTACTATATATTTTGGAATTAAATCAATGGTTTTAAAACAGTATCTCACCCTTTAACGTTGGGAAAATGTATTTTACATCATCACCTGCTCTGTCGCGAAGGAAAAAGGACACAGAAAATCAGGGTGCGTGCGTGAGTGTGCATGTGACGGAGCAGCAGGAGTGTGTGTGCGTTTCAAAAATAAAAAGGTGTGTGTGTGTGTGTGTTCAACAGGGGCCCAAGCATGTAGCCCCACTCTATCTGTAGAGAATCGTTTGAAACCAATGTTTGCACTACGGCATGTCCAGATATCTGCCGACCGCCCGGGATTAAACATTGATATCTCTAATCAGCGCCCGGTGCCCCCCACCATGGTTGTAGACAGAATGTCTCTACATCCCCTCCTGTTGTTTGAATTCACCGCCTTTGTTCTCTAAACCAAATATACAGGGTGTTGCATACATGATATCTCCCGAAAAAATGCCACCACGGCCCTGTAAACTCATTCTGTACTTTCGCTAGTTAGGGACAGAATGCGGAGCGAGTCTAGTGGAGCATATATTTGAATTAACACTATGTTAGCACGGCTTTAGCGCAAACCCACAGCCCCGAATATTTAGCTGCCAGGACAGATTAAAAAATATATTCTGAATCCCTCCTAATGGATATTTCTGAAGGCTACTGGACATAAGTGATTGAGAAGCGATCAATTTTCGGCGTAAGGCCAAATAATCACATGCCCAAGAATATTTAAATATTAAATAACGAAAAGTGGGCACTCTGAACGACTTGGATATTTGAACGACTTGGATACTCTGAACGAATGGATATTTCTGGAGGTGAGTAAGTGAAAAATATATTTTAAGTTTTGTTTGAATATTATCGTGATATTATGGTAATATTAAACACAAGTTATTTGTGCACATATTAAGTTAAAGTGTATATATATCGTATAACTGTTAATATTCTCTAACGTTTGTTAGGCTCCCCGACATTTACGCAGCTTTTAAGAGATTTAACAGATCTGGAACACAATGAGTTAGATTCTCAGTCTCAAAACCCCGGCAGCCAATCGCCATCAGCATATTTTCGACGTAAGTCCAAATAATCACATACCCAAGAATATTTAGAAATTAAAAAACAAATAGTGTGTACTATTTTAAAAGCAATTTTTTGTATTTACAGCCGACATACAGCCAAGAAGGATGAAGGCATCGTTATGGACAACTGACACAACGGGTGACTTGGATGCAATTCTCCCGTTCTGCACAAACGTTTTTTCCAGCACACCGCGAACAGAGAATTTAAACGTCCCGACAACTCCGCCGGGAACCTCAACCCAGTCGCTACACATTCCATGTCCCAACAACCAACGCATAACTGTGGCCCAAGTGCATTGCGCAGAATCACCCCGGCTCAAGAAGGGCTACAGGGCTGAAAATGTACGGATTCAAGAACTGGCGCTCTATGGATACGGTATGAGACCATTATACATTTGTTATTAGTTATACATATTTTATTAGTTATACCTCTTTTGATAGAATATGTTAAAACAATGTCAAATAATGTTTTTTCAGACTCCTATGAAACCGGCCCTGTAGAATCGGGAACGCTTGATGAAAAAAGTCTAGAGCCCTCGGTATCCACGATTCGTCAGAACAGCCAGCGCCAAAAAAGCCGAGGTATTTTAACTATGTATTGTTAATATATAGTATTATACCTGAAATGTATTTGACATTTTATGTATCTAACATATTTTTATATTTAATAACCTATTGTTGTATGTATTATTTTCTTTCAGACTCCTCCCCGGCGAAAAACGGCACAGAAGGACACATACAGCTGGGGGATTCCGGCTCTCCGAACATTCCCAATGAAACAACCAAAGCGGAGGATATCCCTGTTTTTAATGACATTTCAGAGGTTGACGACCAGTTATTCTGTGATGCGGCCAACCTTCTTGACCCCGACAATTCTAAGGTGTCAACATCAGGATCTGAAATAGAACAAGCAAGGTTTTTCACAGTCTTTTCCAGGGCTTTGAAATCGAGGAACGTTTTGCTATACAAACGACTGGGGGTTTTAATTGAGAGACAGTACTGAGACGATATGTTATTATGGCATAGAACAATTCCACGCATGTTAAACAGCAAACCGATTTAAAAAACGCAAATACAGGCGCTAAAATCATATATGTAACACGGATCATTCCAGAAATACCCAAAAACGCACATCCTTAATTATCCAAATGGCAGAACCACAGGAACAAGTTGAGATGGTTGAAAGCCTCTTAGCACAGATACCGCCAGAACTCCTAGAAATGATTAAACGTATGAACGAGGCGGGGGTAACAGACATAATACCGATAGATGAAAGCATAATATCACAGATTCCAGCCGAACTCCTAGAAATGATTAATCGTATGAACGAGTCAGGGACGCCCGATGAAAACCTGTTATCACAGATTCCCGAAGCCCTCATAACCCTAATTAATCGGATGATCGAGAGTCAGACATTTTCGGCACCCGCTACACCAACATCCCAACCATTAACGCCCATGTCCGTAGAGTCTGAAACGCCACATGATGTTTTTGGGGAATTGGAAAATTGTCTAATAAATCTGGAGGGAGATGGTATTGATAGACGTGTCCGGGTTGTGTACCGGAATAAATTCAACAATACAGAGATTCGACAGTTTTTCAATTTCCTATGGGTGAATCAGAATCTTGACTATGCTGTGTTTTACGTAATGATATTGGACAGTCTGACCGATCTGATAGACACGGCAAGAGATTATGGCGAACCACGTGATGTCTTACAGTTGGAAATTTGTAGAGATAGCCTGCATAACACAGTATCTCTTATTTTACCCAATGGCGAAGCAGATCATGAACAATTTATCGCACTGCTAGAACGCTTTGTTCAGTCAAATTTAGCCGTCATAGCAGATCAGACCCTCGAGCTTGTAGTGCAAATAATACGTCAACCCCAGGGTGGTGGTGGGCAGAGAAGGAAGCTTGATACCCTAATGCAGTCAGAAATCATAAGCAATAAAAGGGCCTACCTCATAAACGTTCACAATCCAGGTAATAAGCTATGTTTTGCAATAGGCCTAGCGCATTTACTTAACCCTGGATGTACTGATCTGACGGCATTGCAAAAGGCTAGAGAGATCCAAACGGCCGTGGGTCTCGGTATACAGGATGCTGTGGCTTTCTCTGACATAGTCAAATTTGAAAACTTTCTGAATATCAAGATTGTGGTTTTGTACCACAGTAGAGCTAATGCAGCTCTCTTGAAGTTCCAAAACAACCCCCAACCGCATCCTCAGATTCTGTACTTTTATGTGCAAAATGAACATTACTACGCCGTTACCAACATCACAGCGTTCATAGGGGCACCATATGTGTGTCCATCCTGCCATACCGGCTACACCCGAAAGGGGGGGCCCTCGTGCCGTTATAACTGTTCAGTATGTCAGGATGCAGATTGCCCAATGCAACCCTTAAACTTGACACCCTGTGAGGATTGCCACCGCACATGTCGTTCGACCTACTGTTACGAAAAACACAAAATTGAAACATGGCACCCCAAGGCATGTAAATCTGTAAGCAGTTGTGACATTAACAAGAAATGCCCAAAATGTCATTGCAATTACAACCTTAAAATAGATAGCCCTAAACCGCATGTGTGTGGAATCATACATTGTCCAATCTGTAAAGGGCCTTTGAAAAGCAGAGACACTGAAGTGGTTCAAGAAGTGCCACACGAGTGTTATATTCAGCCCTTGGCTGAAGATGAACATTCAGAGAAATATGTGTTCTATGATTTTGAGACAAATCAGCAATCGGGGGTTCATTTACCTATTTTTGTATCTACCATGACTTTCAAGGGTGAAAAGTGGTCGGCAGAGGGATCCAATTGTGCACTGCTCTTTCTAAAACACTTTAGAAAACTCCAGTACAGAAACTTCACGTTTATAGCACACAATGCTAGAGCCTACGACTCTTACCTTCTTCTGAACCCCTTGATACAGCAAGGCGTGGCACCCAGTGTCATAGCTCAAGGTAGTAAAATCTTGTGTTTTGTAGACCCAGCCTTCAACCAGAGATACATTGACAGTTTAAGCTTCTTACACATGAGATGGTTCCCCCACTTCTTCACATCTGAGGAGAATCTACATTATGTCGGATCATATCCCAGCCCAGAAATGTACGGGTGTGATCAAATGTCTCCCAAAGAGCGTGACAGATTCATGACGTGGTACGAGACAGTAAGACATGGCACCTTTGATTTCCATAAAGAGATGGAATCATACTGTGACAATGATGTGGTTATACTTCGTGAAGGATGCCTCAGACTCAGAGAAGAGGTAATCAAAGATGCAGGCATTGACCCCTGGAGTTGTACAACTATTGCATCGGCATGCATGAAAACCTATCGTATACACTATCTGCCTACATCCTCTATAGCAATCCCCTCGCCTGACAACTACCGACGCCAATTCAAGTCATACTCTAGTGGGTCCATTCAATGGTTGGAGTATATGGCCCAGGATAAAGACATTTTTATTCAACATGCTTTGAATCGGGGGGAGAAGGCGTTTGGCTCTTACCATGTAGATGGATACACCCAGATTGACGGGGTTGAGACCGTGTATGAGTACAATGGTTGTTTCTTCCACGGTTGTAAATCTTGCTTTGTGCCCCAGGCCATGTGTGTCCTAACCCAAAAGATTTCTGGGGAAATGTACAAAGAGTTTCAAGACAAATTGGATTCTTTGCAGGCTACTTACGGGCTAAAAGTGGAGGTTTTATGGGAGCACGAATGGGCCGCCCTCAAAAAGTCTGATCCTCATGTTCAAGCCTTCCTTTCCAGCTGTGACACACCAGAACCCCTGGAACCACGACAGGCCTTGTATGGAGGCTGCACCAATGCTTTGACCTTGCAGTATGTAGCGCAACCCGACGAGACAATAGAATATGTAGATTTTACATCCCTTTATCCTCATGTAATGAGTTCCTCATGCTATCCTATGGGGCATCCGGAAATTTTTCATTGCGATTTTGACTTACCTCAAAACTATTTTGTTCTGATCAAAGCAACTGTCTACCCTCCTAGGGGTTTGTTTATACCAGTGTTGCCTTACAGGGGCCCTCAAAAAATGTCTTTCCCCTTTGTCGCACCTGCAGTGAAAACAAACAGCAAACCCCATGTGATCACTCAGATCAAGAAAGAGCCCTGACAGGAGTTTGGGTCACAGTTGAATTCTCTAAGGCTTTAGAGATAGGGTATCGTGTGGCCAAAATCTTCGAAGTGTGGAACTTTTCCAAGAAATCAGACACTCTTTTTAAAGAGTACATCAATACTTTCTTGAGATGCAAGCAAATGGCTTCAGGCTATTCTGCATCGGTCACAGATCAAGAGAGCAAAGACAGGTACATTCAAGACTATCACGACAGAGAAGGCATACTTCTTGACCCTGACAGAATAGAGGTCAACAAAACCAAACGAAATGTGTCGAAATTGTACTTACATTTGCTTTGGGGCAAATTATCGCAGAGATGTAATATGCTAACAACGTCGATTATTAAAGACCCTGAAGAATTTTTGGAATTTGTTTTTTCGGACCAATATGAAATTTCACATGTTTCATTCTTGAGTCAAGACATTGCCCTGGTGCAATGGCGACGTAACAAGAAGTGGGTTCTATCCCCGGGTAATGTAAATGTGTTTCTTGCAGCATTTACCACGGCCTATGGCCGACTTGAACTATACACCCTCATGGAGCAGCTTCAGAGGCGGGTTCTTTACCACGACACAGACTCTGTGGTCTATGTAAGCAAACAGGGGGATTGGAGCCCCCCACTCAGCAACTATCTGGGTGGCTTAACGAGTGAACTCAAAGAGGGTGACCATATCACAGAATGGTCCTCCTGTGGTCCCAAAAGCTATGCTTTTAGGACTAAAAAGAATCACGTGGAGTTGTAAGCCAAAGGCGTGACTCAAAACTATGAAGTTGCCCCGCGTGTAAACTTGGAATCAATCACACACTTGGTCGAGGGGTTTGTAAATGACAGGAATAGTGACTTGGAGATTTTGAGCTCCTACAAAAAGATTGTTAGGGATAAAAAGGGCTTCCATCTGAGGAATGCCCCACTTACTAAAAGATTCAGGGTAGTCTATGACAAGAGACTGCTTTTGCCTGACGGGACCACATTGCCCTTTGGCTACTGACTTATGCTACAAGCCACAGTGTGTCATTAAAGCTTAAGATATAATGACTGCTGTAGAAGGTTTTGACCCCCGGTTGCAACTACCATTTTCGGCCTTAATCGCAGGGCTATCTAATAGTGGTAAAACTTGTTTTGTAAAAAGTATTTTTGAGAATTCTGAACATGTTATCTCAAAAGCCTGATAATGTTGTGTGGTGTTATTCTTGTTATCAACCTCCGTATGATGAATTGTTGAAGACAATAAAAATCAAGTTTGTTGAAGGAATACCTGAATCCCTGTCTGATGATGAAATTTGACCTCCTCATAAAAACAATCTGCTGGTTTTGGACGATATGCTATTTGCAGGTAGCGAACATCCCGAAAGTTTACCCAATATACTCATCATAGAAACCTGTCTGTGCTTTACTTGGTGCAGAATGTGTTTCACCAAGGTAAAAATAGCCGCACCACAAGTTTCAATGCCAATTACATGGTTTTGTTCAAAAATCCTAGAGACAAACTACAAATTAACACTCTAGCTCAGCAGATGTACCCGGGAAGGAAATCCTACAAGGACGCTACCAAAGCGCCATTTTCTTATTTAATCGTGGATTTAAAAGCAAATACTCCAGAACACCTGAGGCTACGGACAGGTCTGTTCCCGTGGGAGTGGCCGGCTGCGTACACTCCTAAAAAGTAAGCGCTATGTCTTTGCGTTTAAAAATAAACCTGCCCCTCTTGAGAAGCCTAGTTGGGGCTACATCTAATGAACGGAAGGCCATCATGGGTCACTGTTCTTCAGATCTCATATTATCCCTATGTGAGATTGCTTTGAATCTTCTCAAAGGACGCATTCCACTCACCCTGAGTATAGTAAGTATAGCCGTGCCCTTCATCACCAGCCTTATTGCTGCCAGACAAGGGGGTTGAACACAGAGGGTGATGGCCAATAAAATGTATCTGGTGCCACAACAAGAGTTGGATAGACTTAAAAAACAAGTGCAGGGTCCTGAAAATATCAGACAAACAGCGGAAAATGATTTGGATACGGCCATGAAGGATATTTTGAATCGAAAAGGATTGAACCCCTATAAGGTCCAAAAATACACAAACCTCTTGCAAAGGTATTTGGCCTTGGTGAAACAAGGGGAGAGAGAGACCGGCCATTTAACTATTTCCCTACCGGACCCTTTAAAAGATGACGAGCCTAGCGAGAGCCAAGCCCCTGTAATGCCTGTACCTGCGAGCTTACTGTCTGAAGATAAAATGCCTGTTGAAGATAAAGTTATGCATGACTTGTTAACCCATGTTCCGACACGTAACATGAAAAATGTTAGATACATTATGAACAAGACAAAAGACTCAAATGGGGCCGCTACTTGGAACGACAAAGGAGAGTTTATCCTTCAGGGTTCTGTTGTCAAGGGTTCACATATATATGTATATCTCTATACAGGTATATCTCTCTAGTCACCCCCAAAACCAATTCTTTCTTTGGCCGCCTCTCCTTCCAGTTCTCTGCTGCCAATGACTGGAACGAACTACAAAAATCTCTGAAACTGGAAACACTTATCTCCCTCACTAGCTTTAATCACCAACTGTCAGAGCAGCTCACAGATTACTGCACCTGTACATAGCCCACCTATAATTTAGCCCAAACAACTACCTCTTTCCCAACTGTATTTAATTTTTATTTATTTATTTATTTTGCTCCTTTGCACCCCATTATTTTTTATTTCTACTTTGCTCATTCTTCCATTGCTAAACTACCATTCCAGTATTTTACTTGCTATATTGTATTTACTTTGCCATCATGGCCTTTTTTGCCTTTACCTCCCTTCTCACCTCATTTGCTCACATTGTATATAGACTTGTTTATACTGCATTATTGACTGTATGTTGTTTTTACTCCATGTGTAACTCTGTGTCGTTTTATCTGTCGAACTGCTTTGCTTTATCTTGGCCAGGTCGCAATTGTAAATGAGAACTTGTTCTCAACTTGCCTACCTGGTTAAATAAAGGTAAAATAAAAAAAATAAAATAAACATATGCTTGACTTGCTTAAAAGTACCACATCGGCCCACAAGTTTGCTGATGACAGAAGACCTCCAGGGTGGTTTCAGTTTCTTAAGGCCCTGGTCATCCTCAACATTCCCCTCTCGGGTGTACCCAACTATAAGCTTCGTCAACAGATTCACTCTTTAATGCGAGTGTTGCGAAATGCTTGTGCTTCTAGTTCCGACAATGCAGTAGTAATCAATGAGTAATCTAACCTAACAATTCCAAAACTACTACCTTACACACACACGTTTAAAGGGATAAAGAATATGTACATAAAGATATATGAATGAGTGATGGTACAGAACGGCATAGGCAAGATGCAGTAGATGGTAACGAGTACAGTATGAGATGAGTAATGTAGGGTATTTAAACAAATTGGTATAGTTTAAAGTGGCTAGTGATACATGCATTACATAAAGATGCAGTAGATGATATAGAGTACAGTATATACATATGAGATGAGTAATGTAGGCTATGTAAACATTATATTAAGTAGCATTGTTTAAAGTGGCTAGTGATATATTTTACATCAATGTCCATCAATTCCCATTATTAAAGTGGCTGGAGTTGAGTCAGTGTGTTGGCAGCAGCCACTCAATGTTGGCGGTGGCTGTTCAACAGTCTGATGGCCTTGAGATAGAAGCTGTTTTTCAGTCTCTCGGTCCCTGCTTTGATGCAGCTGTACTGACATCACCTTCTGGATGATAGCGGGGTGAACAGGCAGTGGCTCGGGTGGTTGTTGTCCTTGATGATCTTTATGGCCTTCCTGTGTAGGTGTCCTGGAGGGCAGGTAGTTTGCCCCCGGTGATGCGTTGTGCAGACCTCACTACCCTCTGGAGAGCCTTACGGTTGTGGGCGGAGCAGTTGCCATACCAGGCGGTGATACAGCCCGACAGGATGCTCTTGATTGTGCATCTGTAGGAGTTTGTGAGTGCTTTTGGTGACAAGCCGAATTTCTTCAGCCTCCTGAGGTTGAAGAGGCGCTGCTGCGCCTTCTTCACGACGCTGACTGTGTGGTTGGACCAATTAAGTTTGTCCGTGATGTGTACGCCGAGGAATTTAAAACTTACTACCCTCTCCACTACTGTCCCGTCGATGTGGATAGGGGGGTGCTCCCTCTGCTGTTTCTTGAAGTCCACAATCATCTCCTTGTTTTGTTAATGTTGAGTGTGAGATTATTTTCCTGACACCACACTCCGAGGGCCCTCACCTCCTCCCTGTAGGCCGTCTCGTCGTTGTTGGTAATCAAGCCTACCACTGTAGTGTCGTCCGCAAACTTGATGATTGAGTTGGAGTCGTGCATGGCCGCGCAGTCGTGGGTGAACGGGGAGTACAGGAGAGGGCTCAGAACGCACCCTTGCTTCCCGGGTGGCGCAGTGGTTAAGGGCGCTGTACTGCAGCGCCAGCTGTGCCATCAGAGTCCCTGGGTTCGCGCCCAGGCTCTGTCGTAACCGACTGGGACGTCCGTGGGGCGACGCACAATTGGCCTAGCGTCGCCCGGGTTAGGGAGGGCTTGTTCGGTAGGGGTGTCCTTGTCTCATCGCGCAGTGTGGCGGGCTGGGCGCAGTGTGCGCTAACCAAGGTGGCCAGGTGCACGGTGTTTCCTCCGGCGCATTGGTGCGGCTGGCTTCCGGGTTGGATGTGCGCTGTGTTAAGAAGCAGTGCGGCTTGGTTGGGTTGTGTATCGGAGGACGCATGACTTTCAACCTTCGTCTCTCCCGAGCCCGTACGGGAGTTGTAGCGATGAGACAAGATAGTAGCTACTACAACAATTGGATACCACGAAATTGGAGAGAAAAAGGGGTAAAAAAAAAAGAACGCACCCTTGTGTGGCCCCAGTGTTGAGGATCAGCGGGGTGGAGATGTTACCTACCCTCACCACCTGGGGGCGGCCTGTCAGGAAGTCCAATACCCAGTTGCACAGGGCGGGGTCGAGACCCAGGGCTTGATGACGAGTTTGGGGGGTACTATGGTGTTAAATGCCGAGCTGTAGTCGATGAACAGCATTCTCACATAGGTATTCCTCTTGTCCAGATGGGTTAGGGCAGTGTGCAGTGTGGTTGCGATTGCGTCGTCGGTGGACCTATTTGGGCGGTAAGCAAATTGGAGTGGGTCTACCGTGTCAGGTAGGGTGGAGGTGATATGGTCCTTGACCAGTCTCTCAAAGCACTTCATGATGACGGAAGTGAGTGCTACGGGGCGGTAGTCGTTTAGCTCAGTTACCTTCGCTTTCTTGGGAACAGGGACAATGGTGGCCCTCTTGAAGCATGTGGGAACAGCAGACTGGGAAAAGGATTGATTGAATATGTCCGTAAACACACTAGCCATCTGGTCTGCGCATGCTCTGAGGACGCGGCTGGGGATGCCGTCTGGGCCTGCAGCCTTGCAAGGGTTAACACGTTTAAATGTTTTACTCACGTCGGCTGCAGTGAAGGAGAGTCCGCAGGTTTTGGTTGCGGGCCGTGTCAGTGGTACTGTATTGTCCTCAAAGCGGGCAAAAAAGTGATTTAGTCTGTCTGGGAGCAAGATATCCTGGCTTCAAAGTGCATGCAATGGTCATTCCCTTGAGAATTCACAACTTTTGTCTATCACTTGCAGTTGATGTTGCCTTCTTCTGGCTAGTTCCAACATTGAACCATATCCCACTGGGCCAACCTATACTCCAGCTCATAAGCACTAAGCTGTTGTGGTATCATATAATTAGCGAAAGGGCACGGCTGTCATTGTATAGTCTCTCCCAGTGAAAGTATGGCCCTTCGCCAAAGGTTCTGAATAATCAACTCTGAAAATCTTCAAGGAGCTCTGTCAAATATGTAAAGAGTATGGGCAACCAGCAGGAAGCACCACTGATAAGTAGCCTAGTGGTTAAGAGTTTTGGGCCAGTAACTGAAAAGTTGCTGGTTCGAATCCCTGAGCCGACTACATGAAAAATCTGTTGATGTGCTTTTGACCAAGACATTTAACCCTAATTACTACGGATAAGAGATTCTACTAAAACATAGATGTAAATTTGTATTTGAAAGTTCCTATATTTGCCTTTCAATTCAAATACAGCCATTAAACACAGGAACAGCTTCAGATTGTAGAGTAGCCTATACAAATGGAAAAACACTACTCATTTGTTTCAAATATGAATCAATTTCCTGTTGGCTAGCTTTGTTAATGTAAGTCAGACCTTTTCCAAAAGAGACTTTACTTTACCAAGAACTACTTCCTATAACTACATGGGTCATTCACTTTTAAACACCAGATGAGATAGAGAAGATATAAGTGCGAAACAAACTTGGCTGGACACAAGGCTGAAGGTTATTGTCCTAGAAGCCTTGAAAGCAACCTTGAAAGAGGTGCAAGCTTGATACAGTGGGAATTAGCATTTTTATTAGAAAATGCCAATAGATTCAGATTCTTATCTATAACTTGTTAAAGGTGACAAAGGGGACACTGGGAACATGACTATTAATCAAATAACATTGATCTCTCGGGTTCCTCTCTCTTTCAGATAATACTTACCAAAATGTGTTTGTTAGAGCAACCAGGCCAACTTCCTGAGCATTCATGCACATAAAAAATATTGAAAGGTATTGTACCAAGTAATGTTTGGTAATCTCTCATGACACGTACAATAGCTTTAACATTTGGGAAAGGGCTTTACATTCATCCACACAAACATACAGTATTAGTAGTATACATTGTTCTTATTGAGCTATTAGTCTGTCAAGACTGATCTTCTTTATTTACTCTCAAACAAATGCTCTCTCTACAAACTGCCCAAGGATTCAGAGACCAGTTCAACAAAAATATTATACACTCAAGTGCAATCAATTAGAAGGAAAAATTACAAAAGGTTTAAAGGTTCTGTATTGTGTGTCAGAACTCACAGTACTGGAGAGGCGCAATGATTTGTTAAGTTCACAGGTTCATTGTGGAGGACTTGGGAAAATAAATACATTTTTCAAAGTATGTGTAGGTGGAATATTTCAGTGAATTGTGCTACAGCAAACATAATTATTGTCTCTGAACCCTCAACAGCAGCTTGCAGTGGTGAGAGAGTCTTGGCATATCAACTCCCCCATTGACCAGTTATCAGTGAATCGAATGCATTCGGAAAGTATTCAGACCCTTTGACTTTTTCCACATTTTGTCAATCACCGTGTTCTTATCGGCAGACTCAACAGCCTTGGTTTCTATAATGACTGCCTCGCCTGGTTCAACTACTTTGCAGACAGAGTTCAGTGGTGTCAAATCGGAGGGCCTGTTGTCTGGACCTATCTATGGGGGTGCCACAGGGTTCAATTCTCGGGCTGACTCTTTTCTGTGTATATATCAATGATGCTGCTCTTGCTACAGGTGATTCTTTGATCCACCTCTACGCAGACAACACCATTCTGTTTACATCTGGCCCTTGGACACTGTGTTAACAAACCTCCAAAAGAGCTTTAATGCCATACAACACTCATTCTGTGGCCTCCAACGTCTCTTAAATGCTAGTAAAACTAAATTCATGCTCTTCAAACGATCGCTGCATGCACCCGCCCGCCTGACTAACATCACTACTCTGGACGGTTCTGACTTAGGTATTTATAGTTGTCCAAATATTCTAAGTGTCTGGCTAGACTGTAAATTCTCCTTCCAGACTCATATTAAGCATCTCCAATCCAAAATTAAATCTAGAATCGGCTTCCTATTTCGCAACAAAGCCTCCTTCACTCATGCTGCCAAACATACTCGTAAAACTGACCATCCTACCGATCCTTGACTTCGGCGATGTCATTTACAAAATAGCCTCCAAAACTCTACTCAGCTAATTGGATGCAGTCTATCACAGTGCTATCATTTTGTCACTAAAGCCCAAAATATACTACCCACCACTGCGACCTGTAGGCTCTCGTTGGCTGGTCCTCGCTACATATTTGTCGCCAAACCCACTGACTGCAGGGCATCTGAAAGTCTTTGCTAGGTAAAGCTCCGCCTTATCTCAGCTCACTGGTCACCATAGCAACACCCACCCATAGCACGAGGTCCAGCAGATATATTTCACTGGTCATCCCGCAAAGCCAACACCACATTTGACCGTCTTTCCTTCCAGTTTTCTGCTGACAATGACTGGAACGAATTGCAAAAATCACTGAAGTTGGAGAGTTATATCTCAAGTGACGCTCAAGTGTTTTAGTACTATATCTCTTGACACAATGATGAAAATAATCATGGCCTCTAAACCTTCAAGCTGCATACTGGACCCTATTCCAACTAAACTACTGAAAGAGCTGCTTCTGTGCTTGGCCCTCCTATGTTGAACATAATAAACGGCTCTCTATCCACTGGATGTGTACCAAACTCACTAAAAGTGGCAGTAATAAAGCCTCTCTTGAAAAAGCCAAACCTTGACCCAGAAAATATAAAAAACTATCGGCCAGAATCTTCCATCCTCTCAAAAATTTTAGAAAAGCAACTCACTGCCTTCCTGAAGACAAACAATGTATACGAAATGCTTCAGTCTGGTTTAGACCCCATCATAGCACCGAGACTGCACTTGTGAAGGTGGTAAATGACCTTTTAATGGCATCAGACCGAGGCTCTGCATCTGTCCTCGTGCTCCTAGACCTTAGTGCTGCTTTTGATACCATCGATCACCACATTCTTTTGGAGAGATTGGAAACCCAAATTGGTCTACACGGACAAGTTCTGGCCTGGTTTAGATCTTATCTGTCGGAAAGATATCTTTTGTTTCTGTGAATGGTTTGTCCTCTGACAAATCACCTGTACATTTCGGTGTTCCTCAAGGTTCCGTTTTAGGACCACTTTTGTTTCACTATATTTTACCTCTTGGGGATGTCATTCAAAAACATAATGTTAACTTTCACTGCTATGCGGATGACACACAGCTGTACATTTCAATGAAACATGTGTTTCAGACATAAGGAAGTGGAAGGCTGCAAACATTCTACTTTTAAACTCGGACAAAACAGATATGCTTGTTCTTGGTCCCAAGAAACAAAGAGATCTTATGTTGAATCTGACAATTAATCTTAATGGTTGTACAGTCGTCTCAAATAAAACTGTGAAGGACCTCGGCGTTACTCTGGACCCTGATCTCTCTTTTGAAGAACAGATCAAGACCATTTCAAGGACAGCTTTTTTCCATCTACGTAACATTGCAAAAATCGGAAACTTTCTGTCCAAAAATTATGCAGAAAAATGTATCCATGCTTTTGTCACTTCTACGTTAGACTACTGCAATGCTCTACTTTCCGGTTACCCGGATAAAGCACTAAATAAACTTCAGTTAGTGCTAAATACGGCTGCTAGAATCCTGACTAGAACCAAAAAATGTGATCATATTACTCCAGTACTAGTCTCCCTACACTGGCTTCCTGTCAAGGCAAGGGCTGATTTCAAGGTTTTACTGCTAACCTACAAAGCATTACATGGGCTTGCTCCTACCCATCTCTCTGATTTGGTCCTGCCGTACATACCTACACGTACGCTACGGTCACAAGACGCAGGCCTCCTAATTGTCCCTAGAATAAGCAAACAGTGGAGGCAGGGCTTTCTCCTATAGAGCTCCATTTTTATGGAATGGTCTGCCTACCCATGTAAGAGACGCAAACTCGGTCTCAACCTTTAAGTCTTTACTGAAGACTCATCTCTTCAGTGGGTCATATGATTGAGTGTAGACTGGCCCAGAGTGGGAAGGTGAACAGAAAGGCTGTGGAGCAACGAACCGCCCTTGCTGTCTCTGCCTGGCCGGTTCCCCCTCTTTCCACTGGGATTCTCTGCCTCTAACCCTATTACAGGGGCTGAATCACTGGTTTACTGGGGCTCTTTCATACCGTCCCTAGGAGGGGTGCGTCACTTGAGTGGGTTGAGTCACTGATGTGATCTTCCTGTCTGGGTTGGCGCCCCCCCTTGGGTTGTGCCGTGGCGGAGATCTTTGTGGGCTATACTCGGCCTTGTCTCAGGATGGTAAGTTGGTGGTTGAAGATATCCCTCTAGTGGTGTGGGGGCTGTGCTTTGGAAAAGTGGGGGGGTTATATCCTGCCTGTTTGGCCCTGTCTCTGGGGGTGTCCTCGGATGGGGCCACAGTGTCTCCTGACCCCTCCTGTCTCAGCCTCCAGTATTTATGCTGCAGTAGTTTATGTGTCCGGGGGCTAGGGTCAGTCTGTTATATCTGGAGTATTTCTCCTGTCCTATTCGGTGTCCTGTGTGAATTTAAGTGTGCTCTCTCTAATTCTCTCTTTCTTTCTCTCTCTCGGAGGACCTGAGCCCTAGGACCATGCCTCAGGACTACCTGACATGATGACTCCTTGCTGTCCCCAGTCGACCTGGCCATGCTGCTGCTCCAGTTTCAACTGTTATGCCTTATTATTATGGACCATGCTGGTCATTTATGAACATTTGAACATCTTGGCCATGTTCTGTTATAATCTCCACCCGGCACAGCCAGAAGAGGACTGGCCACCCCACATAGCCTGGTTCCTCTCTAGGTTTCTTCCTAGGTTTGGCCCTTTCTAGGGAGTTTTCCTAGCCACCGTGCTTCTACACTGCATTGCTTGCTGTATGGTGTTATAGGCTGGGGTTCTGTACAGCACTTTGAGATATCAGCTGATGTACCAAGGGCTATATAATACATTTGAATTGATATTGAAATTGAATATCTCCTCTCTAACTTTAAGCATCAGCTGTCAGAGCATTTACCGATTTGTAAATAACCATCTAACCAACTACTACCTCATGCCATTTGTTTTGTTTTTCTGCTCTTTTGCACACCAGTATTTCTACTTGCACATCCTCATCTGCACATCTATCACTCCAGTGTTAATTGCAAAAATGTTATTAGTTCGCCACTATGCCTATTTATTGCCTTACCTCCTTATTTTATTTGCATACACTGTATACAGATTTTTGTATTGTGTTATTGACCGTACGTTTGTTTATCCTATGTGTAACTCTGTGTTGTTTATCTGGCCAGGTAGGTCGCAGTTGTAAACTTGCCTACCTGGTTAAATAAAGGTGAAATAAAAATAAAACATCACAGCCTTATTCTAAAATGGATTAAATAGTTTCGCCCCCCTCATCAATCTACACACAATACCCCATAATGACAAAGCAAATGTATAAAATAAACAAAACTGAAATATTACATTTACATAAGTATTCAGACAATTTACTCAGTATTTTGTTGAAACACCTTTGGCAGCGATTACAGCATTGAGACTTCTTGGGTATGATGCTACAAGCTTGGCACACCTATATTTGGGGAGTTTCTCACATTCTTCTCTGCAGATCCTCTCAAGCTCTCAAGCTCTCAAGCCCTGTATATTGTCTCGTTATTGATATTATCGTTATTGATATGTGATATTATCGTTATTGATATGTGACAATTACGATTTGATTTGGATGGGGAGCATTTTTTTCAGGCCTCTCGAGTGATGTACGATCAGGTTCAACTCCAGGCTCTGGACATTTAGAGACGTGTCCCGAAGCCACTCCTGCGTTGCCTTGGTTGTGTGCTTAGGGTCATTGCCCTGTTGGAGGTAAACCTTCGTCCCAGTCTGAGGTCCTGAGTGCTCTGAAGCAGGTTTTCATCAAGGATCTCTCTGTTCATTGCTCCGTTTATCTTTCCCTTGAACCTGACTAGTCTCCAAGTCCCTCCCTGCCGTTGAAAAACATTCCACAGCATGACGCGGCCACCTCCATGCTTCAAGCTCAAGAGTCTCAATCTTGGTTTCATCAGACCAGAGAGAATTTTTTTTCTCATGGTGTTGAAGTCGTTTAGGGGCATTTTGGCAAACTCCAAGAGGCTGTATGTGCCTTTTCCTGAGTAGTGGCTTCCGTCTAGGCACTCTACCATAAAAGCCTGATTGGTGGAGTG